>NW_027187183.1:706056-729377 GCF_028583685.1 Petaurus breviceps papuanus
ACCAAAGAGTCACAGAGGTTATGCCACTGCTGCTAACTCTGAAAAATACCAAAGAGCTCACACAGGTTAATGCTAAAAAAATAAAATAAAATACCAAAGAGTCACAACAGTTATATAACTCCTGTTAACTCTGAAAAATACCAAAGAGTTCATACAGGTTATCACAGCCACAGTTTAAAATAAAACCAAAAAGTTAACAGTGATTATAAGCAAAAAGCTTTCTTTATTCCATGGGAGGAAGGAAACTAGACACACATGCTGGGGCATACAAAAGACAAAATGAGAAATAGTCACTGTCCTTAGGGAGTTTATAGTTTAGTGGGAAGAAACAACATATAAACAGGTAATTTGAGCCTAAGGAAGTTGATTTTGAAAGACTTTTAGCACATAGGCTAAGCTTAGAGGAAGCGAAGGATTCTGAGAAGCAGAGGTAAAAGACAGGAAATGGTCTGTACAATCTGAGCTAATGTCAAAGTCCATTCTTTGGTAAATACATAAGTGCTCCTAGGGACTGGGGGAAAGGTGTGTAGCAACACATAAATAGGAATAAATTCATTTCAGGGAAGTAGCACTGGCCCTGGAGTCAGGAGAACCTTAGTTCAAATCCGGACTCAGACACTTAACACTTACCCGTTGTGTGACCTTGGGCAAGTCAATTGCCCTGCCTTCCAAATGACAAAAAAATTCATTTCAGGTTATGATTATAGTAACAACAATTACATAGGGCTTTGGGTATCATAGGATCATAGATTTAGAGTTGGAAGGACCTTAGAGGTCATAGAGTTTACGTCCTCATTTTTACAGATGAGGAAACTGAGACTCAGAGAACAAATATAACCATAAGTACAAAAATATTCATAGAAGCATCTTTTGTTGTAGCAAGCAGATAGAAACTATAGGGGTGACAATCATTTGGAGAATGAGAGAATGGTATATGAATGTAGTGGAATATTGTGCTACAAGAAATTGTGAAAGGGGTAGTTTCAGAGGAACCTACAAAGACTTGTTTGAAATGACTCAGAGTGAAGTGAACAGAACAAGAAGAAAAATTTATACAATAATGACAATATTGTCAAATTGAAAAAAAATTGAAGGACTAAATAATTTTGTCCAATGAAGGGACCAATAATAGTTCCAGAGGAACTATGGTGGAAACATGGTGCCCATGTCCTCGCAGAGAGGTCATAGATTTAAGATGTGGAATGACACATATTTTTGACATCACCAATGTGGGAATATGTTTTGTTCAAATATGAAAATTTGATTCAAGGATTTTGCCTTTCTTCTTATTTTCATTTTTTTTGCGGAGGGGGGGAGATGAGGAGAAAAAATAAGTGATTTTTTAAAAGAGAATAACTGATAAGTAAAAGCAGGAGTATAACTTTTCTATTCACCCAAACCCTTGCTCTGTATTGCTTTTTCCAGAACATGACATTTCTCTTATTTTAAGGAAAACAATCCTATAGCATTAGTTGAGTGATATTCTAATAAAGAGTCAACTAAATTGAAAAATGATGTCTTAACCATCCCTCCAATGAAGAATAGTACCAGGCCATCCAATAAAGAACTTTCTCTCTCTCTCTCTCTCTCTCTCTCTCTCTCTTTCTCTCTCTCTCTCTCTCTCTCTCTCTCTTTGAAAAAGCAATCATGATTCCAAGGACATGGACTTTGAAATATAGGTATATCTGAGGTATAAAGTATAATGTATAAAGGAATGTCACTGAATTACAAAACCTCTAAATTAGAAGGGACCTAAAAAGCTATTTAATCTAATCATCTCTACATCATGCTACTTGTGGTAGTCAAGCTTTGCTTAAAGACCTCCAGTCATTAGAAAGTTCTTCCTTGTACTGAGCCTGCGAAGAGAATTATGATTTTCATATTAATTGATATATGTATAATGAATATACTAATAATTTAGATTTCTTGGAGCTGCCTCTTCTGGCTTGGGAGTTAGAAGCTTATGAAGCACCTTGAAATGATCAGTCAAACCCTTGGCAATGCTATCTCAATCATTATATTTCTGTGCCTGTGTACATTAAGTGAAATGAATCAAAGATTGTAAAACCTGTTTCCATCACAGAATTCTGGTCCTGTGTCCTACCAAGTAACAACCCCCAAAGACTTAAAACAATACTGTTCCTACAGGACTCCAGAACAGCTGTATTGTCCTACATTTGTGGGTCTGTTATAAAAAACTACACAGGCTCTGAAAATGATTGTTTGCCATCCACCTTTCCTCTCCTTCCTCACATGATTAATGTATTTTAGCTATGCCGTTATTCCAACATAGAGAGCATTCCTCACTCTGAAAGTAATTAATTAAACTGCTACTTTTTTCCTGGCACTCCTGTCTCTGGACTGCTTTGTGTGGCTCCAGGTGTCCTAGAGATTGGTCCTGTCCAGACTACATTTAAAATTCCATTAACCTAAATCTTTCTCTTTATAAATTTTCATCCACTGCTCCTAGCTTTGCCCTCTGGGCCCAAGCATAACAAGTCTAATTCTGTTTCTGTATAAACAGCCCATCATATATAGTCACTTAGAACTTAAAAAAAAAATGGAGAGAAGGTATTCTCTGAGGCAGTGAGTTGGTATAATAGAGTACTGGATCTGGAGTCGTGAAACCCTGAGATCAAATTTGGCTTCAGATACTAAGCTGATCTAGTCATATGAAAAAAATGCTCTAAATTACTATTGATTAGATAAATATAAATTAAAACAACTCTGAGGGACCCACCTCACACCTATCAGATTGGTTAATATGACAGAAAAGGAAAATGACAAATGTTGGGAGGTAGGAAAATTGAGATACTAATGCACTGTTGGTGGAGTTGTAAACTGATCTAAGTATTCTGGAAAGCAATTTAGAACTATACCCAAAGGGCTATAAAACCATGCATACCCTTTAACCAACAATACTATTGCTAGGTCTGTATCCCAAAGAGATTTTTTAAAAAAAGGAAAAGGACCTATTTATATAAAAATATGTATCTTAGCTGTTTTTGTAGTGGTAAACAATTGGAAATTGAGGGGATGCCCATCAGTTGGGGGAATGGCTGAACAAGTTGTAATGATTATGATAAAATACTATTGTTCCATAACAAACAGCAAGGGGGATGGTTTCAGAAAAACCTGCAAAGACTTACATCAACTGATGCAAAGTGAAGTGAGCATAACCAGAAGAACACTGTACACAGGGACAACAATACTGTACAATGATCAGCTGTGAATGACTTAGCTATTTTCAGCAATACAATGATCCAAGACAATTCTGAAGGACCTATGATGAAAAATGCTTTGACCTCCAGAGAAAGAACTGATGGAATCTGAATGCAGATTGAAGCAAGGTGTTTGTTTTTACTTTATTTATTTTTCTTTTTTTTGTCCGTCTTTTCTTTTACAACATGACTAATATGGAAATGTTTTTCATGCCTGCACATGAATAAACTTTATCAAATTGCTTGCCTTCTCAATGAGGGGAAGTAGGGAGGAAAAGAATTTAGAACTCAAAATTGTAAAAAATAAAGTTAAAAATTGTTCTTACATGTAATTGGAAAAAATAAAATATGTCCCTCCTTCCCCTCCCCCCAAAAGATACTAGCTGTATAATTCTGGGAAAGTCACCTAATCTCTGTCTGCCTTCATTTTTCATTTGTAAAATAAGGATAATAGCACCTACCTCCCAGAATTTTTGTGAAGATATGCAAAGTGTTATATAAATGTTGTCTATTATTGTTGTTATTATTATTATTTGGCATTTCAATAACAAAAGAAAAAGTGACTAAGCAGCAAGAAGAGTTCCTTTCTGTGATGGTCCCCAAGCCATACTAATGAGGAGGGGAAAAGAAAAGAGCCCAAGTGGATCTTATGTCTTTAAGCTTTTGATCTGTTCAATAATGAAGGAAGTAATTATTTGTGGGGGTTTTAAAAGCACATTATTACTTTTACTTGCATCTACAATATTGTTCTGAATATTATTTGCCATCATTCAAAGTTCCAGGCCAGTGACAGGATCTATAGCAGCCATGGTGCCTAAAGAATCACTTGACATATTCATGCAGGCCAACTGACAAAATGAGACCAGTTAAGAACTCTGAAAGCCCTCACTAAGAACTGCTCATTAACCTTTCCAGAGTACCAGGAACCAGGAATTGGACATGCTCATTAGGAGGCATCAAGTGCTTTAGAAAGCAAGCAAACAAGAAGCAGTGCTAGAAGGGGTGACTTGGCAGATGCATACATACACACAAATAAAGGTGTACATACCTACATATATATGCCATCTAAGTCCAATACAGGGAAAAATGATCAAATCTATTAATCATGCTAACATTTTAAATTATATTTCAAAGGCAAAATGTTATTTTAAATCAGGAATATTTCTGGGATTAGGGGTGTTTCCATATGAAATGATTGCCTGGGCTTGGCTAAATATTTTCAACACTTTAAGGGCCTGTGATTTTGTTAGTGTGGGTATGCCATCCACTAAAGCAGATTGCAAACCCTTTATAACCTAGGAGACTATCTTTTTGAGTTGCTGTGACCCAAAACAAATTCAACCTGTAGCTATCCTGGTGGTGGAGACACAGTTTCATTAAGCAGGTCCTCAGATAACACACAATCCATGATTAGAGACCACTAAGTGGTGCAGCGGAGAGAGTGCTGGGCCAGGACGCAGGAAGACCTGAGTTCAAATGTGGCCTCAGATACTTATTTATTAGCTGTGTGACCGAGCAAGTCACTTAATATCCATCTGCCTCAGTTTCCTCAACAATAAAACAGGGACCTACTTCCCAGGGCTTTTGTGAGGATCAAATGAGATATTTGTAAAGCACTTAGAACTTATCCTGGTACATAGTAGGTGCTTAATAAATGCTTATTCTCCATGACTGCTCCTGTATTCAGAAAGTTCTATAAATTGTTCCTTACCTAGTATAACCTTTTAAAACTCCATGACATGATGAGGCATCAGAGGAAGATGTTTATACTTGCAAAGTGCCTGTTTGCCATTTTTGAAGGCCTGTAACTCTCTAAAATTGGTTAAAAAACACTTTTAACTTGTCTTGAGTGCAAAAACTCATAAATTTTCTGTCTGTCCTTCCCTGCCAATTATGGAATGTTATTCTCTTATAAAACTGGGCTAAGGAAGAACAATAAGCACATTCATTCGTTAGAGTTCTATTTGTAAAGCTATTGTGAAACACAATCATTTGTTAGCTTAAGACTTACCCCCCTAGCACATGATTATAACAGTCATGAAACTATACTGAGATGGTCTAATTTTTTGCTAAGAAATACAAGGTCTGTGAAATTCAAATATATACATACACACAGTCTTAAGAAATTCACACACTTTAACTTATATAGACAGATATCAAAACAGAAGATAATTAAGAAGACCTTAGTTAAAACAAATGATCACAATTCTACCACTTAGGAAAGTATTTACTATATGTAAAGCACTGTGTTATGTACTGGCAGAGATAAAAGAGATCTATGGCCCTAACAGAGTCCTTGACCTAAGTCTGGCACAGGGGATATGACACACATAGAAATATCCAATATCATATAATAAATATAATATAGACAAGAACAGCTGCTAATCAAAGTGTAGTCATGACCTAAATGCATGAATTTATAGCTGTTAGATCCAAGTCCACCCAAGTCCACTTTGGCCACGATATCACAAAATAACCCTAGAAAGTCAGACAATTCTAATGCAGTCACCTAAACACATATACTAATAGTGTTAATATAATAATAATACTAATAGCCTACTAATAGTACTAGAAAGTCAGTTTCCTTATGTTTTCCTATCATCTGGTCACACTTCCCTTTCCCCTCTTGTAGTGAACTGCTACAAATATGGTCTATGTTCTTTTTTCAGGCTGAGTCTTCTAGTTAAGTGAGCACTGGACCTGGAAGTCTGGAAGGCCCCAGGTCAGATCTGGTTTCAGACACCTACCAGTTGTAAGACCCTATACAAGTCACTTTACCTCTGTTTACTTTAGTTTCCTCATTTGTAAAATGGGAATAATAATAGCACCTGCCTCCCAAGGTTGTTGTGCAGATCAAATGAGATAATCATTGTGAAGCACTTAGTGCAGTATCCAGCCCATAGGAAGTGCTATATAAATATTAGCTATTTTGTTGTAGCTTTTAGGCCTGGACCCATTATGATTAGCACAGGACTTTTGACTTACTCCAGTTTGCCCCTCCTTAAACAACTCATTGCCCCTCCCCACCATTCACACATACCCCCTTTCTGAGAGCTCACCCTATTAATGAAGAATTTAGTATAAATTCCTAACCAGCTCAGTCTACTGCAGCTCAGGACTCAGCTTGAGAGATCCAGTCTCAACCTCCCCAGTAACAGGGATTGCAGGGGTGTGCCAACGTGCCTGGCAGGGAATTGATAATCTATTATCATAACACATCCTTCAAAATTCGTATCTTGCAGGAATTCCTGCCCTGATAATAATGGTAATAATGACAGTAATAATGTGAATTGTTTATAATGTTTTAACCCTTTACAACCTACAGAGCACTTTTTTTTATATCTGTGAAGAGTGTAAATATTATTAAGCCATTTAATAGATGAGAAAATGAAGAGACATGAAAAATGAATGGTTTTATAAAGTAAGAGACCCTAGACACATGTTAGGGTTTGGGGGAGAGTTTTTAATTATTCTCTACCTTCAAGCACTGTAAGCACTTTGAACAAGAAGACTCTTTAGATGCAGAAACAAAAGCATTCAAGTAAATGAAATCTGAGAAAAGGAATCAAGTCAACCCATTTTCACATGATCAAGTATCTCATGAGCCTAAATGGTCCTTCAAATAAGGGTGCATATATACTTCAAAAGGACAAATTACTCACCAGTTGTTCTCAGGATGGCACTGAATCAAGGTGACCATGAATTGTTGTCCCTCTCTGTCTTTGACCTTTGATGTGCTGCCTTCCTCCGTTAGAATATGTTTCTTGAGGGTAGGGGTTGTTTTTCTTTACTGCTTGTATTTATATCTAAACTACATACCAGTGAGTTCTAATTTGATTCCTGCCAAAATTCCAGAACATATTATTAAAGAAAGTTAGTGAGCATCTAGCAAAGGAAACAGTAGCCATAAAAATCCAGTGTAGCTTCCCTAAGAACAGGTTATTCCAGTCTATACTCTATTTTCTTTATGGACAGGGTTACTAAACTGCTAAGTCAAGAGAATACTGTATGCATGTATGTGTATGTCTACACATACACATACATATACATATAGTTTATCCTGAAAACTGGTAGATCAGGAAAATACTGCATAAATAGTTTATACTGATTCTAGCAACAGATTTGATAATGTATATCTTGCTATTTTGTGGAAAAGATGGAGAGATATATGGATCGAACTATATATGTTTGAAACCAGTTGAATGGCCAGACCTAAAGTAGTAGTCACTAAGGATTTGATGCCAACTTGGAAGAAGGCCTATAGTGGAGTGCCACAAAGATTTATTCCTGTTCTGTTTACCACTTTTATTAATAACTTAGATAAAGACAGATGGCTGCTTATTTTCAGGGGACACAAAACTGAGGGAAAGAGTTAATACCAATGATGTGCTGGAGCTGGCTCATATTAGCTCATGACAACTGAGTTATAAGTTTTATACCTTGGAAATTGGCAAATTCTACAAATAAGGATTTATATTGATTATATAGATGAAGTGATGGAGAAAATGTTAATAATACAGATTAAAATTTTAAAAGTGTATCATATGTAAATTTTTTTTTAGAGAAACAGTTATTAACCATTATTTAGCACTCACATGGTTTAACATACTGGATGATAGAATTAGGTTCTAAAAAGATCTAAACAGGGCAGCTAGGTGGTACAGTGAATGGAGCACCAGCCTGGGAGTCAGGAAGACCTGAGTTCAATTCTGGCCTCACTTAACACTTATTAGCTGTGTGACCTTGGGAAAGTCACTTATCCCAAATTGTCCTGCCTTCACCTTTTCAAAAAAAAGACCAAAAGAAAAAATTAGGGAGTCAAAAATAGAAATTCAAAATTAGGAAGCAAAATTGACACAATTAGAGAATCAAATGTAAGCAGTCAGAATTAGAGAATCAAATTTTCAAAATTAGGACCTCAAATTTTTTTAAATCAAATTTTATGTTTATTTTTAGTTTACATCATTCATTTCCACAAGATTTTGAGTTACTAATTTTCTCTCTGTCTTTTCCCTACCCACCACCCCAAAACAGCAATCCCACTATATACACCTTCCCCCAATCTTCTCTCTCCTATATCTAACCCCATCCCCCCTCTGACTTCCTGATAGGGCAAAATGGATCTCCATACCCCAGTGCCTGTATATCTTTTTTCCCAGTTGCATGTAAATAATAATAATAATTTTAAAACATTTGATTTTAAAACTTTGAATTCCAGATTCTTTCCCTTCCTCCCTCATTACCCACCCTTACTGGGAAGTTAAGCAATTCAATATAAGTTGTGCATGTGTAGTTACACAAAACATTTCCATAGTGGATATATTGTGAAAGACTGACTATATTTGCCTCCATCCTATTCCACCCTCCCAGTTGTTCTCTTCTCTACTTTGACCCTGAACCTTTTCAAAAGTGTGGGCTTCTAACTACTATCCCCCCAACCTTCCCTCCCCTCCATCATCCTCCCTCTTATCCCATTCCCCCCCTTTCCTATAGGGCATGATACCCAAATGAGTGTGTATGTTAGTCCCTCCCTAAGCCAAATTCAATGAGAGTAAGGTTGACCCATTCCCTTTTGCCTTCCTGTTCTTCCCCTCCATTGTAACAGTTATCCCTTGCTTCTTCTATATGAGATAATTTACCCCATTGTATCTCTCCCCATCTCCTCTCATTATATTCCTCTCTCACCTCTCAATTTCACCTTTTAAATATCATCCCTTCCTATTCAATTGATCCTGTGCCCTCTGTCTATGTATACCTGTGCACATATATACACACACACATATATATTCATATACACATATACTATCTTATATAGACACATATGTACATATATATATATATTTATATTTCCTTCAACTATCCCCATACTGAGAAAAGTTTCATAAGTTATCATTATCGTTTTTCCATGTAGGAATATAAATAGTTTGACTTTGATAAGTTCCTTATGATTTCTTTTCCCTGTTTACCTTCTCATGCTTCTCTTGCTTCTTGTATTTGAATGTCAAATTTTCTGTTCAACTCTGGTTTTTTTCATCAAGAATGCTTGAAAGTCCTCTATTTTATCAAATGATCATATTTTCCCCTGAAACATTATACTCAGTTTTTCTCGTAGGTGATTCTTGGTTTTAATCCTAGCTCCTTTGATCTCTGGAATATCATATTCCAAGCCCTTTGATCCCTCAGTTTAGAAGCTGCCAGATCCTGTGTTTTCCTGATTGTGTTTCTGCAATATTAAAATTGTTCTTCTTGGCTGCTTGTAATATTTTCTCCTTGATCTGGGAACTCCGGAACCTGGCTATAATATTCCTAGGAGTTTTCTTTTGGGGATCTTTTTCAAGAGGTGATTGGTGAATTCTTTAGATTTCTATTTTGCCCTCTGGTTCTAAAATATCAGGGAAATTTTCCTTGAGAATTTCTTGAAGGATGATTTCTAGGTTCTTTTTTTAATCATGGCTTTCAGGTAGTCCAATAATTTTTAAATTATCTCTCCTGGATCTATTTTCCAGGTCAGTGGTTTTTCCAATGAGATATTTCACATTGCCTTTTATTTTTTCATTTGTTTGGATCTGTTTAATAGTATCTTGATTTCTCATAAAGTCATAAGCTTCCATTTGCTCCAATCTAATTCTGAAGGAATGATTCTCTTCAGTGAGCTTTTGAAATTCTTTTTCCATCTGGCAAATTTGGCTTTTTAAGGCATTCTTCTCCTCCTTGGCTCTTGGGGCTTCTTTTGCCATTTGAGTTAGTCTATTTTTTAAGGTGTTATTTTCTTCAGTCAGGTTGTTGACTCTTTTCATGATTTTCTTGCATCATTCTCATTTCTCTTCCCAGTTTTTCCTCCACTTCTCTTGCTTGATTTTCAAAATCCTTCTTGAGCTCCTCCATGGCCTGTATCCTATTCATATTTTTCTTGGAAGCTTTTGGTGTAGGAGTTCTGATTTTGTTGTCCTCCTCCCATTCCATGCTTTGATCCTTTTTATTCCCAAAAAAGGAATCTAAAGTTGGATTGCTGTGCTTGCTTTGCTTCCTTTGCTTGCTCATGTTGCCACTCAATTACTTGACTTTTGAACTCTTTGCCACAGTAGAACTCTGTTTCCAGAGGGGAGAGCTTTGTCCCAAATTGCTGGGATTTTTGCAGCTGCCAGAGCTATTAGGAGGGCGCTGTCTCTACAATCCCCACAAGCTCTGGCACACTGGTTACACACCTCAGGACCACCACCCTAGATCATGATCCAGATCCAGGCAGGTTAAAGCAACAACAATTACCCTCTGAATGGTCACTTGGCCTTCCTGCGATCTGCAGGCCAGGAGGAAGTGCCTGCATGGTTGTCACACCTCTGCTGCTTCTTGCTCAGGGGGCAAAGGCCAGACCACACCTCCATTCCCTCAGTTCCAACAGAGTTCTACACTGACCTTTTACTTTGTCTTTGGCATTTATAGGTTGATATTTCTGGAAACTGACACAGCTGCTGGTGATCCACTCTCCTGGAAGTCTGCTCCAGCTGCTGCTGATGAGGCAGCCCTGGGGCTAAAACCATAGGTTCACTCAGGGCTGGGCTTAGCTCCCAGCATGCTGCAATGTACCCTTTCTGTAGGCCTTCCAGGCTGCCTTCAGTGGGAGATTTGTTTCTCTCTGTCACTTTGTGGGTTCTGTAGCTCTAAAATTTGTTTAGAGTCATATTTTATAGGTATTTGAGGTGGTTATGGGGGGAGCTCACAGAGTTTTCCTGCTTCTACACTGCCATCTTGGCTCCACCCAGGACATCAAATTTCAAAATAAGGAAGTTAAAATTAGGAATTCAAATTGTCAAAATTAAGGAAACTAAATTAGGGAATGGCTCATACTTTTACAAATTTGATTCAATTGTCTATATATTTGAGAAATAAAGCCTTTATCAGAGAAACTTTGTTTATGTTTCTCTTGGGTATTGTATTTGAAAGTCAAGTTATCTATTCAGCTCTGATCTCTTCATTAGGAATGCTTGAAAGCCCTCTGTTTCATTGAATATCCATTTTTTCCCCCTCTGAAGAATTATACTTGGTTTTGGTGGGTAGGTAATTTTTTTTCTTGTTAAATAGTTGTTTATTGGGAAAAATGGGCTTAGGAGGGGTCACTAGATTCACCAGAGAGCAACAATACCTCACAAGTTAGGAGTGATGGGAGAGGTCAGCACAAAGCTCTGGGATCTCAGCTTCTTCCTGGGCTGTGAGGTATGGCCTGGAGTGTTAGGGAATACCCAGGTGGAAGGCCTTGACTTAATTAGTAGGCATGGTTACAGACAAAAAGAGACTCGCTGGCTGCAGCTCCTGACTTTCCACTTGGAGTATACTTGCTTTGAGTAGCTTGGCTGTTAGCCATAGCCCACTTAATATATTGCCCTTGGGCAGCCTTGACATTTTCTTTCTTCCCACCCCAGGTCTTGAGGGCAGATGCCTGCAGGGCTCGGCCATAAGAAAAGGTCAGCGCCCATGGCTTGTGCAAGGGGCAGGTGTTGATGGCATTGAGATTGATGGAGATGGGGTGGCTAGGTGGTGCAGTGAATAGAGCACTTAGCCCTGGAGTCAGAAGGTTGATGGAGGCATCCTCTTCCCTCTGACCCCCAGAGAGGAAGGTGATACCGTGACTCCAGGAGGTACAGTCTGGCGAAGGGCAGTTGCAGTTGCCATTGCGATCTCCCCATGTGAATACTTCTGGGTACAGGCATGGCCAGCAGTGACCATGTTAGGCTTCAGCAAGGTCCCTTTCAAATAGACATGGTGATCACTCAGAGCTTTATAGACAGCAGCCGGGACCTTCTCAGTGACATACTGACTAGTCTTCAGATCATGTTCTCCATCAGGGAGGATCTCTGGGTCCACTATGGGGACAATGCCATTCTGCTGGCAAATGTTGGCATATAAGGCCTGCACATTGGCATTCTCCATGATGGTAAGTGGGGAAGGTGTATAATCCCCAATCTTCAGTGCACAGTGTCACTTGGCAAAATCAGCTCCATCCTTCTTATACTAGGCACAGGGCTCACTCAGCCCATCCAGACCTTGGGTGATAGTCTCTCCATTGGTCCCTGCTAGGGGCATGACACCTTTGTCTGCCTTGATTCCCACAATGCCACCCTTTGCATTTATGACTTTGGGGAAGGGACAACCATCATCAGCTTTCTGGTAGAGTGTCTCATGGAAAAGGATAGCACCTCCAATACAGGAGTTCACTTGATCATCTGCTGTCAGAAGCAACTGCCTATAGAGGTGACGATTTTCCTCTGTGTTCTCAGTTCCAATGGACTGCAGGTGTTTTGCAATGCTACTGGTGGACTCATCTGCTGCCAAGATTCCCTTACCTGGAGCAACAATTTGGTGAGCTATTTCAGACAGTTATTTCTTTTCTCTGGTGTCAATGCTGGGTATTGACAAGACATGTTTTCCTTGGCTGTGCTGGTAGTTTCCAGCAGAAGCAGACTGCTTATGGTTGAGAACCAAACTTCTGCCTGGGTAGGTAATTCTTAGTTTTAGCACTAGCTCCTTTGCCTTCTGGAATATCATATTCCAAGCCCTCCAATTCTTTAATATAGAAGCTGTTAAATCTTGTGGCTCTTGACTGTGGCTCCATGATCTTTGAATTATTTCTTTCTGGCTGCTTGCAATATTTTCTCCTTGACTGGGAGCTCAGGAATTTAGCTATACTGTTCCTGAGAGTTTTCATTTTGGCATCTCTTTCAGTAGGTGATTGGTGGATTCTTTGCATTTCTATTTTACTCTTTGGTTTTAGAATATCAAAGCAGTATTCCTTGATAATTTCTTGAAAAATGATGTCTAGGTCCTCTTTTTGATCATGACTTTCAGGTAGTGCAAAAATTCTTAAATAATCTCTCTTGGATCTTTTTTCCAGGTTAGTTGCTTTTCTAATGAGATGTTCACATTTTCTTCTATTTTTTCCATTCTTTTGATTTTGCTTGTTTCTCAAATTAGCTCCTACTTGTCCAGTTATAATTTTTAAGGAATGATTTTCTTCAGAGACCTTCTGTACATTCTTATCCATTTAGTTAATCCTACTTTTTAAGGAATTCTCTTCAGTGAATTTTTGTACATCTCTTTTTCTACTACTTCTATTCTATTTATTAAGGTATTCTCTTCAGTGTATTTTTGTGTCTTTTTAACCAAGCTATTGACTCCCATCATAATTTTCTTATATCACTTCTCATTTCTTTCTCCATTTTTCCTCTCCCTCTCTTATTTGATTTTTAAAATTCTTTTTGATCTCTTTCAAGAATTCATGTTGGGCTCATGTCCAATTTACATTTTTCTTTGAGGCTTTGCTTGTAGTTGTTTTGACGTCATTGCCTTCTGAGTTTGTGTCTTGATCTTCTGTGTCACCATAGTAACTTTTTATGGTCAGCTTCTTTTTTTCTTGTTTGCTCATTTTTCTGGCCTATTTCTTGACTTTAAACTTTATGTTAAATTTAGGCTCTGCTTCCAAAGTCGAAGGGGCATTGTCCCACGCATCATATTTTTCATGCTGATGTTTTCATACCTAATTTTGAGGGTCTGTAAAAATTTTCAGTTCTTCCAAGATAGTATGATCTAAGGAGAGGTGTTTGGAGGGGAATTTGGGAGAGTTCAGGTGAGTTCCTACCTTTATTCCACTGTCTTGGCTCTACTAATGGCTATTTTTTTTTTTGGAGAACTAGCATGTAATAGTTATTTATTTAAATATCTCAAGCTGCTGGATTATTTTGAACCCTTTCCTAATGACTATTGCTTTTTTGGTTTTTTTGGAGGCAATAGAGGTTGTGACTTGCCCAGGGTCACATAGCTAGTAAGTATATGAGGCTACATTTGATCTCAGGTCCTCCTGACTCTAGGGCTGGTACTTTATCCACTGCTACACCTAGTTGCTCCTGATTATTCCCTTTTGAGAACTGGTATGTAATAGCTATTTGTTTAAATAACCTAAGCTGCTTCTTCCAGGAGCAGAGACCTCACTAGCTCATGATAAATGGCTATGGAGTGAGATTGGAGGAGGAAAAAGAGGGGAAAGAGCTACTTTCTTTTGTGGTAAGGAAAAATAGCAGCCACTTCTTTTCAGAAACTTTTAATCAGAAGACATTCAAATTATCCTGGAAAATAAGACAATGTCAAACTGATCTAATTGTAGCTTCTCTTGATGTATTTTCCCTTTAGAATATTTCATTACTATTCAAGAGAATGAAGCAAATTCTTTCTGAAGAAACAAGTATTGGTGTACTTTAATCTTCAGTCAGTGAATATGAAAATCATATCCTTTTTGAGACTGTTGAACATTTTGATTGTTTTTTAAATTCAAAGTTGCTTATATATTAAAATACCCATGCCAATCCTTTTCCTATTTATTTTAGCTGCCTATTAAAACCTGTTTATAATCCCTCCAGATGTTTGTGGGTGTACACACACACACACAGAGCAAAACAACTTAAATTGTTAGCCATATTATGATATTAGGACCACAGAAAGTCAGGATTTCAGAAGCCATAGATAGTACAATCCATACCTAAAAGATAGTGCCCTCTACCACTCATCTGAGAAGTGATTATCCAGCCTTTGCTTGAAAACCTGTAGTAATGGGGGAGTTCATTACCTCATTCTATTTTTGGACAGCATTTTTAGGAAGTTGTTCCTTCCATTAAATCTAATTTTTCCTCTTTGTAATTTCTACCCATTGATCCTAATTTGACTTAGAGATTAAATATGCATAAATTAATCCAAGTCCATTCAAACAACATTAGTGACCCAAATTGGGCATTTAAAGACTTTACAATCATGACACAAAAAGTGGGTGGCAAGAATGTGCTCCTTTTGTCATCAAAGGATCATATATGTAGAGGTAGAAGGGACCTGAGAGGTCATCTAGTCTAACCCTGTTATCTATTTGTTTGTTTGTTTATTTATTTTAAGTTCACTCTTTATTGTTAATATTTTCTACATCATTTTCTAAAGTCTAGATGATCAACAAAACAATAAATAAAGCTCTGGTTTGTAGCATTTGATGATTTTTTTAAAAAGCTAATTAATTTATTTTTAATTTTCAACATTCACTTCCATAAGTTTTAAATTTTCTCCCCTCCCCCAACCCAGGACGGCATGCAATCCGATATAGGCTCTACACATATATTCCTATTAAGCATACTTTTATGTTAATTGTGTTGTATAGAAGAACCAGAATGAATAAAAGAAACCACAAGAAAGAAAAAAAGAAAATAGTCTGCTTTACTCTGCATTCAGACTCAATAGTTCTTTCTCTGGATGTAGATGACATTTTCTATCATGAGTCCTTTGGAATTGTTTTAGGTCCTTGCATTGCTGAGAAGGGCTAAATCTATCAAAATTAGTCATAGCACACTGTGGTTGTTACTGTGTACAATGTTGTTTCTGCTCACTTCACTCAGCATCAGTTCAAATAAGTCTTTCCAAGTTTTTCTGAAGTCTGTCTGTTCATCATTTCTTATAGCACAATAGTATTCTATTACATTCATAGACCACAACTTGTTCAGCCATTCACCAATTGATGGGCCTCCCCTCAATTTCCATTTCTTGGTCACCACAAAAAAAAAGAGCTTCTATAAATATTTTTGTACACGTGACTCCTTTTCCCATTTTTATTATCTTTTTGGGAATACAGTCCTAGGAGTGCTATTGCTGGGTATGCCCATTTTTATAGCCTTTTTTTTTTCTCTAGAATGCTAACCCTCTTATTTAATAAGAGAAAATTGGGGCCTATGGAACTTAAGTGATTTGCCAAGGGTCACACAGGTTACATGATATCAGAAGCATAATCTGAACTCAAGTCCTCTGACTCCAAAGTTAATATACTGGCCTTACAAATGTGGAGAAATAAATTGCTAATTCATCTGGACTTCTCCTGAACTGCCAATTTTCAGTACTAACTCCCTTCTACATTTTCACAGCAAAAAAAAGTTATTCAACAGCTGGAAGATGGTTAGATTTTCTTAATTAAAGATGATTCTAAGTGTTAATGGGGGCAGCGAGGTGGTACAGTGGATAAAGTGCTGAACATGGAGTCAGAAAGACTCTTTTTCCTGAGTTCAAATCAGATACTTAGTAATTGTGTGACCCTGGATAAGTTCCTTAACCCTGTTTACCTCAGTTTACTTACCTATAAAGTGAGCTGGAGAAGGAAATGGCAAACTTCTCCAATATCTCTACCAAGAAAACCCAAAATTGGATCACAAAATGACACAACTGAAAAATGACTGAACTGAAATTAAGTATAAAACAGTTAAAAAGAAGATACAGGTTGGGGGCACACCTGACTGAAATCCTTCTACGAAACCAGTGGGTACTTCTCATTCCTCAGCCCAAATCATAAGGATTAAAGAGCTAGGAAGTCTGTGCCAAATCCCAGATTAAAGGGTAAATGCACTTATTCCTAAGTGACAAATAAGGTTAATGACAATTTCAGTAAGGGCTCATATTGAATTTTCCCATCAGGCAACTTTTGCTGGTAGTGCTTCTGGCACAATGACACAGACATCCTAAACCTCACCTCTGCACAACCAGACAGCTTAAGTTAAAAAAAAAAAAACCCACAACCTTTAAACCTGAACCTGAATTTTTAAAAAGTTACTAACACTATAGGACTATAGTCTTTTGATGCCTCATTGCAGCATTGAGGTGACCCTGAACTTTTTTAAAGGCTGCCCCAATAGATTGTAAACTCTGTCAGGTCTTTCCAAAGTGGAAAGTCTTTGAATGCAACCCTGTATGCTTCTAGTCCAAAACTAGTCAGCAAGCACTGTGCTGAGAGCTAGGAATAAAAAGGCAAAAACTTGAAACTTTCCCTGCCTTCAGGGGGCTTACATTCCAAATGGAGGCAAACCTACACGTATAGGTATAGACAAGCTACTTTCAAAGTGAATGCGCAATAATCTTAGAGAGGAGTACATTGCACGAAGACCTAGCAAAAGGCTGATCTCTGTGTGATGGGCTTTTATTTTGACCAAAGTAAGTCATTAAACCATCTCTGAAAGCATGAAAGGAAGTTACACTTTGAAGTGTTCAAAGAGCTTTCCCCACAATAGCTCTATGTGGTAGGTGATACAAGTGTGATCATCTCCATTTTACAAAGGTAGAAACGAGGGAGAAAGGAATTAGGGACTTGGCTGTGATCACATGCATGGGTGGAGGAGGCGTCCATGCACATGAAATCCTAGTTACTTGGAAGTCATTGTCATTAATGAAAACAAAAAAACATACTATTATTTATGTAAGATGCATTTGTCCATGTAAGATACATTTGTCCATGTATGTTGTCTAAATGTGACTTGCAAGTGGGTGGTAGGGATAGATATCTCTGGAATCTGACTGACCCCTCTCCAGGATATACTAAGGTTTCTTTCTTGAGGAAGGATGGAAGAAAGGAAAGGAGAGAAGGAGGGAGAGAAAAGAAGGAAGGGAAGGAGGAAGAAAGGAAGGGTGGGAAGGAGAAAAAAAAAGAGAGGAAGGAAGAGAGGGAGTGAGGAAGGGAAGAAGGAAGGAAATAAGCATTTATTAAACACACATAATAATTTGATCCTCACAACAATGCTGGTACTATTATTATTCCTATTTTACATGTAGTGAGGTCTGTCACCCCATATGCAGCAGGAGGTGTCATTTTGTGGCTCAAAAGGAGGCAGAATAGACTTTTCTAGCCTCTTCTTCACCATCCTTCTCCAAGAAGACTTTATTTCTTGCCAGAAAAGGAAGCAGGAGGTTGAGGTCAGAATCCTGGCCATTCTGCTCTTCTCAGAGAGAGGGGATACTGGGTTAGAATTATATCTATCTGTTCCTTTAAATATTTTTTGTCTAGGGGATGTGATTTTCAGATATCCTTTTCATTAATTGGGGGAAAGTAGAACCCCAAACTGTATATCCAAGCCTTGACTCCTTTCTCACCAAATACACATTCTGCAATGAATACACACACACACACACATACACAGCAGGTAGCAAAGACCCATTTATCCAAGTTCATAGCAACAGAAATCATAGGAAAATATATACCAGACAATATAGAGTGAAAGAGATCTCCCATAAGGTGTGGGGCAACTTAGCTCAATCAAACAAGAGTCACAGGTCTCACCCAAGGGAAATTTCCCAAAGTCTCTAGAATAGCAAGCTAGAGATAGGCACATGATAGAGACTGCCAGCTCCTCTCACATTGGCTTCTTCCCAGAGTCTTTTTCTTCAGCAACCTGAAGTGAGATTGGTATTACCCATCTTCTTGTTCTAAACCAGAATCCAGAAGCAACTCCAAAGCCTGAAGAAACTGAAAAGCCTCAAGGAACTCCAAAGAAAGGCTATCAGTTTCTTTTCTCTGGCTCTTGCCAATTCTTCCCTTCCTCAGGGCATTGAGCTCCATCAGTGAGGAAAGAGTCTGGCTTTGGGTCTCAGATTACATACAATAGGGAAAACTGAAGCAGACAGAGGCTGACTTGCCCAAGGTCACACAGCTAGTAAATATCTGAGGTTAGATTTGAACTCAGGTCTTCCCGACTCTAGATCCAGTCTCTATCTACTTTATCATTTAGCTGCCTAGCTTGAGGAAAGCTGGAGAATGGCTGGGGCTGGGTACTTATTCCTTCCCTCTCCAGTAGGAATAATGGACTAGAATTGTATCTGTCTGCTTCATCAAATGTCTATTGGCACAAAACAAAACCTGCTTCTCTGGATGTTATCCCTAAACTTAAGTGCTTCCCATCAAACACCACAGAAAGGACTATCACAGATAGCAAATAGGAAGTTAAATCATTAATCTAATCAAACAGCCAACAGAAATGGGAAAAGTTAGTCAACAAGCATTTATTAAATATTTAATATTTTCCAGGCACTGAGAGCTGGAGATATAAAAAAAAGTAAAAACATGATCACTTCCCATTAGAAGTTCACATTCTAGGGGCGGCTAGGTGGCACTGTGAATAGAGCACCGGCCCTGGAATCAGGAGGACCTGAGTTCAAATGCAGCCTCAGACACTTAACACTTACTAGCCTGTGATCTTGGGCAAGTCACTTAACCCCAATTGCCCTGCCTTCCCCCTCCAAAAAAAAGCAAGAAAAAAATAAAAAGGAGGAGTTCACATTCTAATAGGAAAGATAACATGCAAACAACTACGTATAGAAAAAGAGAGATAGATTGAACATTTATTAAGCCCTTATGCTGCAGATACTATGCTAAGTGCTGTGTATACAAATTTCTGTTCATCCTTTGTTTCAAAGAAGACCAAGCATTATGAGACAGTGATGACATGCACATGAATTGGATTTAAGTGGGACAGAGTTGCACAGAGTCATCAGCCTCGAAGTGAAAAGAATGTATATGAGAAGTTTATATTCTAGTGGGAGGGGAGAAGTGTAAGACAGCTGAAGTAAGCCACTGAAAAATGGAGTGACTCAAGGAAAGTATCCCGTGGAAGTGTGACCAATGAGAAGCCTAAGAGATATAGTTTTTAGGTAATTAATAATCGATTTATTAACTATGGCTAGCAAATACTTAATAGATTGAAGTTAGTGACTTTTTCTGGTAAACCAAAGACCAACCTTGGGGACCACTGAACTTTTATATATCTTTGGAAGGGTAGGTGTTCCTGATAGGCAGAAATCAACTCTGATTGGTTAACGATTAATGAGAAAATAAATATAGGAGATGGGTTTATTTTAGCAGTGGGGCTGGGAGCAGGGGTGGCATCCAAGAAAGGCTTCCTGCAGAAGTTGGAATATGAGTTGAGTTTTTGAAGGAAACTGGGACGCAGAGATGAGGAAGGAGAACATTCTAGGCATGAGGGACCACCAGTGAAAATACATAAAGTCTGGAGAGTGTGTTGTTGTGTGCTAGGAACAGCAAAATGTCAGGAAGGCTATTGTTGCTGAATTTTAGAGTATATAGAAGGAAGGGAATGGTGTAAGAAGATTAGAAAGTTAGGAAGACACCAGGTTGTACAAGGCTTGCAGTGTCAAACAGAACATTTTATATTAGATCTTACAGAAAATAGGGAAACAGTTTACTGAGTACTTTACTTTATAAAAATCACTTTGGCAGCTGAGTAGAGGGAAGATGGATGGGAATGGGAAGAGGCTCAAGGCAGGGAAACCTAGCAGAAGACTACTGAAATAGTCGAGACATGAGGTGATGAAAGTCTGTACCAAAGTGTTGGATATGTAAGGGGAGAGAAGGGGCCATATACAAGAGGTGTGAAGGTAGAAATGCTAAGAAAGGACAACGGATTGGATATATGAAATGAGTTAGAGAGAGGTTGAAAATGACATTGAGGTTGAGAGCCTTAGTAAGGAGGGACATGAGTTTGGGAGAGGAGAGATTTTGGGGGGAAGATATGAATGCTGTTTAGGACATATTGAGTTTGAGATGCCTAAGGGATACACTGTTGGAGATGTCCAAAAGGCAATTTGTAATTAGTAAGTGGAACTCAGAAGACAGACTAGGGGTGATTATATAGATCTGGGAATTATCTGCATAGAGATGATAATTAAACCCATGGAAACTGATGAGATTACCAAGCAAGATAATATAGAGGGAGAAGAGAAGGAGGCCCAGGGCAGAGCCATGGGGGAACTTGTGGTTATTGGGAGTGGCTTAGATGATGATCCAACAAAGGAGAGTGAAGACTGGTCAAACAGGAAGGAGGAAAATCAGGAGAGTAAAACATCATAAAAACCTAGAGAGGGAAGAGTATCCAAGAGAAAAGGATGATCATCAATGTCAAAGGTAACAGAGATCAAGAAGGATGAAGACTGAGAAAAGGACAGTAGATTTGGCAATTATGAGATAATTTATGACTTTGGAGAGAGCAGTTTTCATTGAGTGATGAGGTCAGAAGTCATATTGCAGAAGGTTTAGAAGAGAATGAAAGGAGAGAAAGTGGAGACACTGATGGTGAATAGTTTTTTCAAGGGGTTTAAATGAGACAGGGAAAAGAAATATAGGACAGTAGATAACAGGGCTAGTAAGATAAAGTAAAAGTTTTTTAATGGTTGAAGAGAGACATGAGTGTATTTGTAGGCAACAAGGAAAAAGATAACAGAAAGGTAAAGACTGAAGATTAGAGAAAGAGTGAGAATAGTAGAGAGGACAATCTGCTCGAAAAAGACAGGATGGAATGAAATTAAATGTGTAGCAGGGTTTGCCTTGGAAAGGAAAAAAGGGCAACTTTTCATCTCAGATTGTAATGGCAAACAAAGTAGTACTTTGCTGCTTGTTTTAACTATTCAAGTGCCTTGAATTGTTTCAAGACTTTGTTGGAAACAGTATACATTGTGTTGCCCTTAATAGGCCTAAGGGAGTTTGGAGACTTTCTTGGCCCTTAAGAGGCCTAAGGTCATCACACGGAGCCCACAGTGGGAGGAGCTTGCCAAAAGAGTAGAACAGGAAGAAACTGAGCAGATAAAAACTCAAACACAAGCTGGGATCAAGCAGAACTGAGAGAGAGAACATTTGTGATGTCAATTCCCTGTCTGTCTGTGTTGATTTCTCAGATAGAAGTTCTGTCTGTTGGTCTATTTTGATTTCTCAGACAGAACTCCTGTCTGTTCTGTATTGGTTTCTCAGACAGAAAGTGAATTGAGATGATAGTGCCAGTAATGTGTGTAAATATTGTTGTAGTCCTAGAAATGTCCTTGGGTACTCAGTACTAACTGATGATATTATAACTTACTGTGAACTAGGGGTGGATGGCGTTTGTACTTTCTGCTACCCTTAAGGATGATTGGAAGCCAGCCTCCAGTTAAGATGAAAGAAAACCTTACTTGGGTGCTCTGTGTTAAGTGAGGAGATTGTGACTTACTGAATGATATATTTTAAGACCATGTGGTCACCTTTAGTAATTGAAGAGAGCCAAAACATCTGATCTAGGAATCAGGCTGGTCCTAGATAGGTTTGCCCCGGGGTTTTCACCATGGCCAGTGGAAAGTAACTGGTCTTGGTTTTTTCCCTTGAGAAGGGGCCCTTATCAAACCCTTTATGATATCCTGTGATCCGGGGAGGTACCCTGTTCTGGGATTATTGACAGAAGATGTTCACTGCCTTTTATATATTTTTATACATTTTTAGATACTATACTTGGGACCTGGTTATCTCCAAGGCCTAATAGTTGACATCATTACTTTACTGAACAAAGAGTATTAAGAAAACCAAGTGACCTATAATTACCTTCTTTGTTTAACTTCTCTATAAAAACCTTGTTCATGGTATCAATAAACAGATTGCTTGACAATCACACCTGGACCACGTTTACACATCACACTTTCCTCAGGCTAGTGTGTCAGTTTAGTGCTGGCTTAAGAAACTACTCAAGTTATCTCTACAAGTAATAAGTTTTTATGTTATATTTTTGTGAATGTTGTACTTTAGTTTCTTGAATGTTTTGCTTTTGTTTGTTGCTACATAAATAGAGTTCACTATACTATGTGATTAGATCCTTAAAGTTATTCACAGTAGTAGTCCTCAGGAGAGCTGCTTGTGATTGGCTTTATACAAGTGGGGGTGAAGGAAGAAATAACAAGAGAAAATGTCTGAGTGATATAAAATAAGGAAGAGTTCATGGTGTTTTCAATGGCCTCATTGTTTTCTGTGAATTGAGGCAAGGTTCTCAGCTCATAAGGTGGAGGAAGGTCTTCGGATCTTGAGGAGGAATGAAAAGGTTTGGAATAAGCTCTGTGGTAAATTGGAGAGTGAATCAACTAGGGAGCTGTAAAAAGGCATGCCTTGTTGCAGTGAGGGCCCCTGTGGGATTATGTTACATAAATTTGTGATGGCCCAATCAGCAAAGTTTCATTACTTTCTCCAGCTCCATTCATACAAATTAGAAAATGCCAAAAAATATATCAGTGAATTTTTGAGGTTTTGTAAACCCATTTTGGATTTTGCCAGTGCAAACACACATTTAATGGACATGAGGTTTTATTAATTAGTTTTATTTAATCAGTCTCAGAGAGGGACAACAATCCCCTAAAGACTGTCCTAGCAGACTTGAGCAGGTTTTGGTACAGCCACATTGTTGGATGATTGAGCGAGAGAGAGAGAGAGAGAGAGAGAGAGAGAGAGAGAGAGAGAGAGAG
>NW_027187183.1:729387-760979 GCF_028583685.1 Petaurus breviceps papuanus
GAGAGAGAGAGAGAGAGAGAGAGAGAGAGAGAGAGAGAGAGAGAGAGAGAGAGAGAGAGAGAGAGAGAGAATCTCACGTTGAGAGTGATCAACAGCTCATTCTGCCTTATTCACCAGTGCCACCTGGTGGTTCTACCTTATTTTTGTCCTAGAACCTAGCTGGGACCCTGCACAATATGGGTGCTTGGTGGGTGGCTAGGTGGTGCAGTGAATAGAGCACCAGTTATGGAGTCAGGAGGACCTGAGTTTAAATCCAGCCTCAGACAATTAACACTTACCGGCTGTGTGACCTTTATATAGACAATTTTAAAATCTATTTATCTAGCCCTAATCTCTCTCTTTAACCCTGGTCCTGCATTGTTTCAACTCTATATTTAACCTCACCAGCATTTCAAACTCAATGTGTCTCAAACAAGACATTCTCTCCCCCTGCCCCATTCTCAAACTGATGCATTCTCTAAGCTTCCCTCTTTCAGGTAAGGGCACCAATACCCTCCCAAAATTTACAGCCCTGGAGTCACCCTTGACCCTTCTTTATCTCTTAACCCTTGTACTTAATCAGCTGCCAAATCTGGCCAGTTTTATCTCCACATCACTTGCTTCTTCTGTTCATTCACATGGCTGATCACCCTAGTCTAGGCCCTCATCTCTTGCCTGAATTATTTTAATAGACTCCTCCTTGCCCTTACAACTTCCAATCTCTCCCCTCTTCAATCTGTTCTCCACTCAACTGCCAAATTAAGATTCCTAAATTAAATTACAAAGAGGCAAATTTAAGGGAAAACATCCTGACAGAGTTATCTAAAAATAGACTGGGCTACCCAAGAAATAGGAGGTCCCCTTATCACAGATAGTCAAGCAAAGACTGGATGACAATTTGTCACACAAAGAGTGGAGGGGCTTCTTTATCAGGGAAGGATGAACTCATTGTATGACCCAGGAGAACATCAGTTCCATGATGACAGAGACTGATTTTCTTTGTCTTTGCCTCTCTAGTTTCTCAAATATTATAGATGCTTAATAAATACAAAGATGTAGGTGTTTCCTCTTTCTGGAACATAATAGGTGTTTTTTATTATTTTTTATTATTATTTATATTTATGTTATACAAATATAATATAACATATTATAATTATTAAATACTTCTTGACTTTCCTTGAAACAGAAGGCACCTGTCTTACCGAGCCATTAAAAACAGAAAGGCAAGGTAAGTGGACAGACCACACCCTCTTACCTCCCAGATACTTGGGAAGCAGTATGTCCAGTCTGCAATCTCTATTTTAGCCACCAGGTGGTGGTCTGAGCTAGAACTTACGAGGTCAAGGCTTCCTTTCAACATGAGCTTGTCAACATTCCAACCTACCTACGCTCCTACCAAAGAGGGGTTTCCCTTTCACTTCACACTCACTAATGCAAAGATCACATTTCTTCATGTAGGGAGTGCTTTTAAAAATATAGATTTAATAATAGCTCCAAACTACCTGGACCTGAGCAGCACCTTTTACCTGCTCCTCTTTGAGGTTGGCTAGCCGCTGGCTTGGTAGTTTTAGAACTGGACACTAAAGGAAAAATGAGAAAAAGGGAAGAGGACAGGAGAATAGCTCTCTGTTTCCAACTATGTGAATAAGGAAGTAAGGATAAAGAAAGTCACTTTTTGAACCAAACTCATACCAGTTTCCCTTCCAAGGTGTTGTAGAAAAAGGTTAAAGAAAGTGGTAAGAACAGACCGAGACTTCAAAGTACGAAGTCTGGGACAAAGGCTAAGGACTATAGATGTGAGCTCTGGAGGTGACAGGTAATTCCCGATATCTGAGGCTTTGTCCTTCAAAGACAAGGAGCAGGTGGAAGGACTGAATGAGCTTGAGGATGAGAACCAGAGAGTCTGGGATAAGATGAAATATTATTCATTTCAACTGGACTCAACTACAATCAAAGTCTCTGGTGGTGAGAAGGTCCACCAAGAGGCAGAAAAGGTGAGGTGACCCAAGAGCACCATAATGGTAGAGAAGGGAGACAGCTATGAACAATCATTCTGTAATCTACCCACCCATTCTTTGTTACACAGGTGTCACTCCCCACTTCAGTTGTTTTGATCACGTCCAGTTCTTCATGTCCCCATTTGGGATTTTCTTGGTAAAGATGTCAGATAGAAGGACTTGACATGCTATGGTTCATAGAGTCATGAAAGCATAGAATAGGACTAAATGATTCAACAACAATAACATCATTCCCAAGTAACTAACACCGATAACCAGGCTCATTCCTAGGCTTGTTGATCAGCATTCAACCCTACCAATCTTCCTATCAAAGCAGATTTCACTTTCATGTCATACTCACTGAGTCAAAGGTCACTTCTTTCTCCAGGTAGGAAACATTTTTAAAAATATAGATTTCATTGGAAATCCAAATCATCTGGACCTTGGAACCTTCTTTTCTCAGCAACTCTTTGAGATTGGCTCATTGGTTGGTTGGTTGTTTTAGTGCTGAACACCAAAAGAGAAATGGATGGGAGGGATCAGCAAGATACTACCTAACCTCATTCCTACTATATGAGTGAGGAAGTGAGAGAAAAGAAACTCATGACAGTCAGTTTTCCAAACAAACTCACTCCAATGTTCATTGCAAGAGTTTGTAGAAGAGGTCAAAGAAATGGATGAGAACAGTCCAAGACATCACTGCGTAAAATGTGGGACTTTGCTCAGGGTGAGAGGTGTGAGCATTTTGGGTGGCTGGTATTTCCTGATTGCTGGGACATTGTTCTTCAATGAGGAGGAGAGAAAGGACAGATTAAATGAGCCCAAGGATGAGAACCAGAGACTCCTGGGTAAGATGCAATATTATCCGTTGCAGCAGGACTCACCTACAAGAAAACCCAGTGCTGCAGAGGAGATTGAACAGCAAGCAGAAGAAGTGAGCAGAGTCAAGATCACCCCAATGGAATAAAAAGAGAATGAGGCTAGACAGTCACATTCTCTAACCAACCATCTTTTGCCATAGAGGTGTGACTCCCCCATTCACTCATTTCAGTTGTCTCTGACTCTTTGTGACCCCATTTGCAGTGTTCTTGGCAAAGATACTGCATAAAAGCGCCTGAAGTGCTATGGTCAATGAGGCTACAAAGAGTCAGACATGAGTGGACAGCTGAATGACAATATCATCCTCTAGTAAATAACTAATGCCCCAAATCCTATAACCAGGCTTACTCCTAGGCTTTCTGGTCAGCATGGAACCCTACTTATCCTCTTACCAAACAAGCTTTCATGTCATACTGCATGAGACAAAGGTCACTTTTCATGCTGGGAGCACTGTTAAAAATATGAATTTCATCAGACATCCAAACCATCTGGACCTGGACAGAACCTTTTCCTGCCTCCTCTTTGAGATTGACTAACAAGTTGGTTGGTTCATTTGTTGGTTGTTTGGTTGGTTGGTTTAAACCTGAAAACCAAAAGAGAAATAATGGGTAGTTATGTGCATGAGGCTATCTACCCTATTCCAGTGATGTGAGTGAGTAAGTGAAAAAAAGTCAAGAGATTTTTCCAACCAAACTCACTCTAATTTTCCTTACAAGTGTTTGTAGAAGACATCAAAGAGATTGATGAGAATAGACCAAGACTTCAAAGAGTGGGGCTGTGGCTCAGGGTGATAGGTGTGACCATTTTGGATGGCTGGTAATTTCTGATTTCTGGAGCATTATTCTTCAATGAGAGGTAGAGGAAGGGCAGACTGAATGACCCTATGGATGAAAACCAAAGACTTGGGGATAAGATGCAAAATTATCTGTTACAATAGGACTCAACCTCCAAGAAAGCTCAGTGATTCTAAGAAGATCCTACAGCAAGAAGAACAGGTGAGCTGAACCAAGCACATATCATTGGTGGGGAAGAGAGATAGATCTGGGCAGTCATTCTGTCATCTAGCCACCTATACTTGGTCACAGGTGTATCATAACTCCCCAGTAGCTAACTAATGCCTACTATCTGATGATCAAGATCAATCCTAGGCCTTCTGTTCTGCATCAGACCTGCACTATAACCCATGCCAAAGTCAGGTCTTATTTTCATATCATACTCACAGTGAAGCAAAAATCCCTTCTTTCACCATGTAGGAAGAGCTTTTAAAATATTAATTTCATAGGAAAACCAAACCTGGACCTTTTCTCACCTTTTCCCACCTCCTATTTGAGGTTGGCGAACTGGCTGGCTGATTAGTTGGTTGGTTGTTTTAGAGCAGGACACTAAAGGAGAAATGGAGTGTGGGGTGGGAACAGAAGTTAAAGAAGATACCTACCCTGCTTCCAACTATTTGAGTGAGGAAATGAGGAAGAGGAAAGTCAAAACAGTCACTTTTTGAAATAAATACCATTTTCCTTTGCAAGAGTTTGTAGAAAAAGTCATAGTGATTGACAAGAGGTCACAGGAAAAAGTATGGGACTTTAGCTTAGGATGATAAGTGTGAGCATTTTAGGTGGTTGGCAATTCCTGATGTCTCAGGCATTCTTCTCCAGTGAGGCGTAGAGGAGGACAGATTGAGTGAGAACCAAAGACTCTGGGATAACATGCAGAATTATCCATTGCCTACTTTTTAAAATGCTCAGTGTTGGGGTGGCCAGGTGGCGCAGTGAGTAAGAGCACGGGCCCCAGAGTCGAGATGACCTGGGATCGAATCCGGGCTCAGATACTTAGCACCACACTCAGAAATAACTGGCCTTGTAAACTTGAGCAAGTTACTTAACCCCAATTGTTTAAAAAAAAGAAAAGGCTCAGTGCTGCTGAGGAGATCCAACAATAGGCAGAAAAGGTGAGAAGACCCAAGAACACCACAATGGTGTGGAAAAGGGACAGTTCTGGACAGTCATTCTATAACCTAGCCACACATCCTCTGTCACACAAATATCACTGCCCAGTAAGTATCTAATGCCTAATATCTGATGATCAAGATAAATCCTAGGCTTACTGGTCGGTATCCAGCCATACTTATCCCCATACAAAACCAGGTTTCTCTTATATTTCATACTCACAGAGACAGAAGTCTCTTCTTTCTCCAAGTACAGAGCACTTTTAAAAATACAGATTTAATTGGAGCCCCAATCAACCTGGACTTGGCACTAACTTTTCCCACCTCTTCTTTAAGGTTGGCCAATTGGTTGGTTGGTTGATTGGTTTGTTATTTTAGAGCTGGGAACAAATGAGTTCAGGATGACAGAGGTGACAGAGATGACAGAGAAGGGCTGTACATTACCTATACTGTGAATGAGGAAATGAGAGAAAAGAAAATCACAACAGCCAGTTTTCCAAACAAACTCACTCATTTTCTTTCCAAGTGTTTGTACAAGAGGTCAAAAACACTGATGAAAACAGGCTAAGACATAACAGTATGAAATATTGGACTTGCTCAGAGCCATAAGTGGGAGCATTTCAGGAGGCAAGTCATTACTGGTACATGAGCCTTTGTTCTTCAGTGGTGATTAGTAGGAGGGTACGATGAATGAGCACAATGATTATCACCAGATTCTCCAGGATGAGATTCAATCTCATCCATTGCAATAGGACTCACTTATAAGAAAGCTTAGTGCGACTGAGCAAATCCCACAGCAGGAGGGCAAAGTGAGCGGAGGGAAGAGCACAACTATTTGTGGGGGGAGGCTATAACTCTGGACAGTCAGCCTGTCTCTAGCCACCCTAATATCCTATGACCAAAATCATTCCTAGGCTTCCTCACCAGCATCCAACCCTGTGCAAACCTATCCTCCTAGCAAAGCCAGGTTTCACTTTCTTGTCACACTCACTGAGGCAAAAATCACTTCTTTCTCCGTGTAAGCAGCATTTCATGGTCCTCTTATTTGAGGTTGCCTAATTGGTCAGTTGATTGCTTGTTTTAGAGCTGAAAACAAGAATAGAAATAGGAGGGAGGAAAGGGCAAGAGGCTACCTAGCCTAATTTTTCTTTTTGAGTGAGGAAGTGAGAAAAAAGGAGCTCAAAACTGTCAGTTCTCCAAAATCACTCCAATTAAAGAGGTCAAAGAGTTTCTGTAATCTATCCACCTATCATTTGGCACAGAGGTAGCATTCTCAGTAAGAGAGTAATGTTTAAATTTGATGTCCAAGCTCACTCCTAGGCTTGCTAGTCAGAATAGAATTCTATCTATCCTATGACCAAAGCGAGGTTTCACTCTTAGGGTTCAGTCACTGATAAAAAGGTCACTATATTCTCCATGTGGGGAGAGTTTTGAAAAATATAGCTATAATTGAAGTTCCAAACTACATGGACCTCCCCGGCACTTTTTCCCATATTCTGAGGCTGGCTAAGGGATTGTTTGGTTGGTTGGTTGGTTTAGAGCTAGAAACAAAAGGAAAAATTAGTGAGAGTAGAGTGAGATAGAAAAAAAAGTCAAGACAGTTTTCCAACAAAACTCACTCCAATTTTCTGTGTAAGAGTTGGTAGAAGAAATCAAAGCAATTGATGAGAAGAGGCCAAGACATCACAGGATGAAGTGTGGGACAGTGACTCAGGGCAATAGATATGAGTACTTTAGGTGGCCGGTAATTCCTGATGTTTGGGACTTTGTTCTTGAATGATGAGGAGGAGGACAGAGTGAATGAACCCGAGGAGGATAAAGAGAGTCTTCAATATGACACACAATCTTATCAGTTGCAATGAGACTCATCTACTGGAAAGCGCAGTGCTACAGAGAGCAAGATCCAACAGCAGGATGAAAGGGTGAGCAAAGCAAAGGACACCACAGTGGTGGAGAAGGGGACAACTCTGGACGGTCCTCTAAACTAGTCACCCATCCTTTGTCACAGAGGTATCACTCCCCGGACATAATTAACACCTGAAGTGCTATTAACAGGCTCACATCTAGGCTTGTTAGTCAGCATCCAAACGTTCTTGTCCTCCTACCAAAGCCAGGTTTCACTTTGATGTCACAATAACTGAGGTAATGGTCACTTCTTCCTGCCTCTCTGCAGAGATTTTTAAAATATAGATCAATCAGGAGCCCCAAACTACGTGGACCTTGGCACCTCCTTTTCTCACTTGGTCTCTAAGGTTGGCTAACAGGTTGGTTAATTAGTTGTCTGAAAGCTGGAAACCAAAAAAGAAAGGACTGGGAGTAGAGGTAGGAGCCTATGACCCTTGTTTCCACTATGAGAGTAAGAAAAAAAATCACCATTCATCTCAAAGGAGAGAAAATCCAGGATTCAGAGAGAGAAAGGCAGCTACTGCATGAGAGGCTGAAAGAGCTTCAGAGAGAGGTTTGGTCCCTCACCATCATCTGCCTGGGAAATGCCTAGCCTGGGAGGAATGCTAGCCTTTTCCCTCACAGTATTCTGAAACTTTAGGGCAAAAACCAGCATCTGTAATGCCTGTTTCCTTTGCACCTATGCTGAGGGAGAACCTACTTTTGACATTTTCCGTCTGCTCTTGCCTCTGTCTCTCCATCTCTGGGCCATCTGAACTGTGTCTTCCTGCCTTTCTCCTCTCCCTCTCCTTCTTCTTTCCTTTCTAACTGCTTCTCTCTATCACTTCCCTTTGGGCTGATGCCTTATTTCATGATTGAAACTGGGCTCCTCCCCATCTGTCAGCTTTTTAAACAAGAAGACTGGGGGCCCTTCTAATCAAATGCTTTTCCACCTCCACTATTGTTTATTGTTGTTGACTTGGGGTCCCTTCAGCTGGGGCTATACAGTCCCAATGTACAGCATTAGGGAAGGGAAGACTCATTAGGTAATATCGTTAAGGATTGCACCAGGTTTTTATAGACACCCAGGAAGACGTTTAGAGAATAGGCCTTGTATCTATTTAGGGTTCCAAGTTTGAAGACAAACAGGCATTTCTAAGGAGGGGCAGGGGTCATCCAAGTCATTTCCTCTGACCCTTGCAGTGAGGAATAAGTATGACAGAGGGGTAGGGAATCTGTTCTGTTTTTCTCCCCTGTAGCTTTGCCAGAGGAATTTGAATTACTCAAAGAAGACCTACTCAGGAAAGAAGGAGAGCTGAACCAGCTACCCAAACAGTTCCGACAGTCTCCAAATGTACCGAGCAAGAGAAAAAAAATTACCACGGGGAGAGGAACTCCTGGAGAGATGCTGGGATGGAGTCAAGGATCCCAGAGGAGGGGAACATGCTGCAGGGAGAGCCTGGAGATACAACATAGCAGGAAGGGAAGGGGAATATTATGAAAAGGTGAGACCATCAGGGGTCAGAGAAGGAGGCACCTTCCTTAATGGTGTTGGCTGGATTCTGCCCAGAACATTGGAGAGATTAGGACCTTTTAGGAACTTTCCATCCTATGTAATTATGCTAGGGCAATGTAATCAGAATACAGTAGAAAGAACACTGACTCTGCAATCAGAAGTCTTGGGTTTGAATTCTGCCTCTAAAATTTATGTGACCTTAGACAAATCACATGACCTCTCCAGGTCTCCGTTTTCTCATCCGTAAAATGTGGGAGTCGGACTGGCTGGCCACTGAGGTCACTTATAACTCTAAATCCGTGGTTGCTATCATTTCTACAGAGAGATTGGCTAGATGGCACAATGGATAGAGCACTGGGCCAAAAGCCAGCAAGACCTGAGTTCAAATTAGTCTTTAGACACAATAGCTGTGTGACCCTGGGCAAGTCACTTAACTTCTGTCTGCCTGAGTCTCCACAACTGTGAAATAGAGATAATAATATCCTCTACCTCCCAGGTTGTTGTGAAAATCAAATAGGATAATATTTGTAAAGCACACTTAGCACAGTGACTTCTTTACACACAGTAATTGCTATATAAATGCCATCATTATTGTTGTTATGGCAGCTAGGCAGACCAATGAATAAAGTATTCTGGAGTCAGAAGGACCTGAGTTCAAATCTGACCTCAGATACTTACTAACTTTCTGACCCTGGGTAATTCACTTCGCCTCTGTTTGTCTTAACCAGCTGCTGGAGAAGGAAATGGAAAAAACCACCCCAGTATCTTTGCCACAAAAACTCCGTGGACAGTGTGGGCCACAAGATCATAGAGTCAAACACAACTCAACAACAACAAAATTATTATTATTTCTTGCCTTTCAAGAGGACAACCTAGACTGTAGTGGAAAGCTTAGAAGAAATCTTGAGCATACAAATCCCAGCATATGCCCCCGACCTGTAGACAGGAACATCTAGTTGTTGCAGTAGATGTACCCCTAAGGAAGAAGAAGCCTCATCCAAACAATGACCAAAGTGCCTCCTAAGGCATTATACGTTCCTCACCAAGTCTCACCAAGAAAGTTTCCAGTCCACAGTCTGGTTTTCCATGACCAGACACAGATCAGGGAAAGGAAATGGTGACTTCAATATACCTCCTGTCAGTTTTCCACAAAGGTTCTCACATAGTCAGCTCCAAGCAGTCAGGACTCAGAATGAACCAAAGAATGACAGAGCAGGAGGGGACCATAGAAGTCCAACCCTGTCATCTTACAGAAGAGGAAATTCAGGTTCAGTCAAAGAGAAGTAACTGGCCTGAGGGAACACATCTAGCTAGTAGCAGAGTCAAGACCAGCACTTAAGTCTCAACTATCCTGCCTCCTCAAAGACACCCTTGTCTACACCTTCTGTTTGCTGAGCACAGCAAACCCTAGGCTCATCCCTATGACTGTCCTTGGAGCCTGTAGCAGCAAGCACCCTGGAGTCCCTAGGGTGGCTGCTCACACAGGTTCTTGGATCTGCTTTGATAAAGGAAAGCAACTCAAAATGGGTTAACAAGCTTACTTTAATCAGTCAGATATGTATCGTTTACCTTGTTCAGGGGAAAAAGGTCAGCACCCGAACTTCAGAATATACAGACAGTATTATCAAGACATTAACAGATCAAGTAGACAGCTTTCCAAACTGTCCAACCATTACATCCATACCCAGTCAACATCTGGGTTTCCACATCTGGGTTTTTCAAAGCCGGGGGACTCTCAACAACGGCTTCCCAGAATTCAGATCAAATCACAGAACACTTCTCAAAGTGAGTCCCAAAACAAAGCTACACGTCAGGGCTTATATAGCCTTCTCCTGGCTCAGAGAATGTAACAACCTTATTGACTCACTGGCCAATCAAGAAGTATCTACTGAAAAACATCTTTAAAATTTACATTCTCATTACAGAGCCCTAGAGCCATTTCAACAAGTGAAAGACTGAGAACCCTTAAGGTACATTAGGCCAGGGCTAAGCTGAAAAGGCATCAGACATGACGGCATTGCTGACTAGATTTTAAAAACATTTTGCTAAAATTGTATGGCGCTGTTTTCCCCCTGGGGCACAGCTGTCACAAAGGGAAGAAGATGTAAATAATCTGATGAATATGAGAGAAATACCGGCCCCCTACATTGAGCAGGCATCGGAGAAGAACCAAGGAAAAGAGAAGATGCATATGGAAGTAACTGTCCTATAGGAAGGCCCAAGATTGCCCAGGAAGAAGTAAGTCAAAAGACGTTGAGAAGAGACAGATTGACCTGTTTAATGGCAGGATAAAGAGCCAACATTGTCACAGTATCCAGGGACCTTGGGCAAACCGTATGAAGGTCCTTCCTTTATAGACTCATGAGCTGGGGATGATACAGAAATGAGTTAGATCTGTAGGTCAATGATTTGAATCTCTCTGCAAAAACCATGCTACAGCTGTACAAAAATGATTACTCTTAGTTTTATTGCCAATGGCTTCTCAAAGATTTATCATAAAACCTTCTGAGTGTTACCTTCATAAAGTCTTTCTGTCTTGTCTACTCCTGCTGAGAATTAACACAATTCTCAGTGCTGCCAAGAGTGGAATCAGTTCCCTCAACTGTAAAATGGCAACCTAAGTCTCAGGATTGCTGTGAAGATTAGAGGAGATAATATTTGTAAATCACTTAGTGCATGGTGGATGTTAAATAACTGTTGTCATTTTTTGTTATTATTGAAGTAGCCTTGCCAGTTGCTTTGTCTCTCGTACCTGGGGTATCTTTAGAGGTGAGGGGCATTGGCACTCCATGCCTTTGTGAATTTGTGAATTCTATCACTCTAAAAGCATGTTTGTCACCCAAACTGCATCCTTGTTAAATGGAAGAGAATATTATAATGTGGAGAAGAGCTCTTCCATCCTTACTTTAGAACAAAGAATCTACACAAGATGTAGTCATCTAAGAAAATTGAAGATTTAATTTTAGAATGAGCTCCTAAAAATGCTGAATTTGCCCTGAGAAAAGTGTAATTTTACCAGGATGACTCTTTCATCCCCTATAATTCTTTCTCACCTCAAATAATGGAAATTTCTCCTCCTGAAATATCTCAGGTTCATAGATTCCTAGAATGTGGGAGGTGGAAAGGGCTGAAATCATCTAGTCTGCTTCACTCAGTTTACCGATGAGAGAAGTAAGCCCACAGACAGGAGGTGATTTGCCCAAGATTATCCAGCTAGTTATTGACTGAGCATGGTTTGAAATCTAGGTCTCTTCACTCCTGTCCAAATTCTCTTCCCACACCACTGTACTTATCTCTCTTTTAGTCTTTGGCCTGGGCAGGCAAAAGTCACCCCTCCCATCCCATAATGCATCTACTTGTCATGATGCTTTCAGAGGGGAGACAATGCCGCCGGTCAGAATCCAGCTTCAGAAAACATTCTAAATTCTAGCTGTTTAGCTCAGAATCACCAACATTCTTTATTTCTCTCAGTCTGTGTGAGAGTGTGGGTGATGTGATGGTTTGTTTTTAATAGGGTGAATATTCTACTGGGTCTCACTTCTGGAACTGATTTCACTGGTAAGTGTCTGGTGGAAATTTCATCTAATCTTAGAAATTGTAAATGCAATACATAGGGAAATAGTTCTATATAGCAGAAGGAGCACTGGAATTAGGATCCAAATATCTATGTGTGTTCTCATCTCAGCCCTGGCCCCTTCCGAGGGGGTGACCTTGAACAAAATATTGAACCTGTTAGAGCCTTGATGTTCTCATCCTTAAATTGGATCAATAACATTTGAACAATTTGCCCTATAAGATAAAGGGGATCAAATGAGATGATTTACATTAAGCACTTTGTAAAAGGTTTTCAGGTATGCTCCATACCTCGTAAACACAACAATTCAATGGCTGATGCTATGGAAAACACAAACAGATGGACAGATAGGTATGCTGATAACTTCAGAAAGTGTTTCCAACCCTGTTCTTGAAACCTAGATCTAGATGAGAGAATGAAAGCCTAAAAATCCTTGGCGGATGATTTATTTTTAATTTTCTTATCTCAAATCATGGGATTTTTTCAGGTGCATGACAAGACTCATAATATGATAAAATAAAAGGATTGCTGCATGCTGCCATGGAAGATCTGAGGCTAGAGACGAAGATGAATATGGTAAGGATCTAAAGATATGTCTCATCTCATTAGGAATTCAACAATCCCAATCACAAGTATAGTGAATGCTCTCTTGTCCATTCTGGTTGGTGTAACAGCAAGCACCCCAGAATCCCCAGGGTGGCTGCCAACACAGGTTCTTGGATCTGCTTTGCTAAAGGAAAGCAACTCAAAATGGGTTCGCAAGCTTACTTTAATCAATCAAACATATCATTTACCTTGTTCAGAGGAAAGTCAGTACCCCAAACTTCAGAGTGTACAGACAGAAATTACAAGAAAACAGAAAAACATATCGAGCAGACAGGCCTCCTACTGTCTTGACCATTATATCCATCCCTAGTCAGTTACCAGAGAGGGAAGCATCAACATCTGGGTTTTTCAAAGCCGGCGGGGGTGGGGGTGGGGGGGTTCAACAGCTGCCCAGAGTCTCATCTGGTCAAATCGCACAACACTTCTCAAAGTGAGCCCCAAAACAAAGTCTCCCATCAGGGCTTATATAGCCTTCTCCTGGCTCAGAGAATGTAACAACCCTCTTGACCCACTGCCCAATCACAAAGTATCTCCTGAAAAACAAGTGTTCCACCACAGGCTCCACATGCACTTAACCTAGGGGCAGGGAAGATCTTAAAAAGTTACATTCCTGTAACAGTTGGGAAGTATCTGAAGTATAGTAAATGCTCTCTGAGTCCATCATGGCAGGGAAGTAAAGTGTTTGGATTAATCACCTATTGGAGTCAAGAGGGAGTGAATCCCATATACTATTTATGTGACACTAGACCACCACATGCCAGGGGTTTATATCCTTTTAAAGGAGGTATATAATTCCATCTTCTTTTTTGTCCTATTGGGGATGGAGGTTGATTGCTACTGACTGTCAGTGTTTGGGATAGAAGGGGTGTTGGATGGGGATATGGAGAAGAAGACATTGATCAGCCACTAACTGAATGATACTCTCAACTTGTTACCTGGGAAGGGAGTGAACATGTACTGACTTCCCAGAGCTGTAAGGGAACGTGGGCTGGCACCAGTTCTCTCATTTGGCATTGGGTTCGTAAATTGGTAAGGAGTCAGGGCATCAGAGGCAACTGCCCTGTATGCCAATGAAAATACACTATATTGCCAATATGTCTGCCCCCAACACGTACCGTATGTACACCAAGTCAGTAGCAATCAACCTCCATCCCCAGCAGGAGAAAAAAGAAGATGGAATTATATACCTCTTTTAAAAGAATATAAGCCCCTTGCATATGGTGGTCTAGTATCTCATAAATAGTATATGTGACATATTCCACACATGGATCACCAGTGTACAAATCATTTAGAATAACAGCATCAAATTCAAATAGAAAAGGGGGCCACCAAACTCTCCATAAGAATCTCTGTAGGCCACGTACTGACTTAGAAAATATGTTAACCTTATCTATGTTTATTATATTTTTGTTTATTTAATTATTTCCCAATTTCATTTTAACCTGATTTGGACCTCACTCAGGAGTGTTATGGGTAGCTAGATGGCTCAGTGGATTGAGGGTCGGGCCAGAATGGTGAAAAGACTCATCCTCCTGAGTTCAAATTTGGCCTCAGACACTTCCTAGCTGTGTGACCTTGGGCAAGTCACTCAACCCTGTTTGCCTCAGTTCCCTCAGCTGTAAAACCAACTGGAGAAAGAAATGACAAACCACTCTAGTGTCTCTGCCAAGAAAGCCCTAAATGGGGTCACAGAGAATCAGATGCAACTAAAATGACTGAACAATAATAATGGTTGGTTGGTTGGTTGGTTGGTTGGTTGGTTGGTTGGTTGGTTGCTGTCTTTCATTCTCAAAGAGGACCCAAATGACATCACTATGTTGGAGTCAAGGTACAATGTGTCCAACTGTGAGTATTATGGACCTCATATAGCCTGTAGGTCACATGTTTGACATCTCTGTATTCTAAATTTTAGAATACAATAAAATATACTTAATACCAAAAATATGCTAAACCTAACTCGATGATTCAGCATCCAATACTTCTCTAATGATTCAGAAGGCCCTTTATGATCTGCTAGTGCCTTGAGGTCATCGTGATGAGGAAAAGCATACCACCAATGCACATAGAAGTGCTGGTTATAGGACTTTCTGGTTGATAGAACATAAGCCAACCCAACTTCTGCTGCTTACTAACACTACAGCATCAGGTCACCAGCCAGTTATTCTCCATTCCAATTATCTCATGGAAAAGCTCACGTGGGACCCTAAGCCATCCCTGGCAACATGCCTTTGTTCTGTTTCTATATAATAGCTGGCCTGACTTGGAATTGATATGGGGATCCACCATTCTGTCCTCCTGCTACTACAGACTGAGTCTCATGAGTAAACTCCCCTAAACAACCTAATTAACCTAAGAAGTCTACACTTACACAACCAATGGGCACTTCTTTATCCTGAATCCTGGCATTGACTCTGAGAGTCTGTGTCTCTACAATTGGCCCATCAGGGCAGAACAGATCAACCCTTTGCATTTGACCTTACAATTGACATAGCTGACAGAGTAGTCTGCCCTCCTATAAATCTTGTATTCTTATAGGTTCTTGAGGTTTTTTGTGTCATGGATCCCTTTAGCAATCTGGTGAGGTCTATAGACCTTTTCTCTGAATCACGTTTTTAAATAACTCAAGGAAATAATAAATTTCAGTTAAAGTTTAATGAAAAATAACGATGTATGTAATTTTTTCCATCCAAGTTTAGAGATCCCATGAAATCTAAGTAAGCTAGGTAGAACACCAGGCCTGGAATCAGGAAGACCTAATTTTGAATCAACATCAGATACTCCTTAGCTGTGTGGCCCTGGGCAAGTCATTTAACCTCAAGCTTATTCAGTTTCTTCATCAGTAAAATAAGGATAATTATAGCACCTACTTTCTGGGGTTGTTGTGAGAATCAAATGAGGTAATAATTGTAAAGTGCTTGCAGACCTTAAAGTGCTATATAAATGTTAATTTTATTATTGTTATATCTATTCTTGGACCCCACGTTAAGAACACTTTGTCTAGAATATTAAGCTAACTATAAGAAGGTAAAATTGAATACATAGAAATGTAAAATCTTACCTTTCAGTTCAAAAAATCAATTTCACATCTTCAAGATGGTAGAGGTATAGATGGCTTTTCATCTGAAAAAGTTGAGGTTTTTCAAGAATGACAAATTCAATGTGACTGACCCCTAAAACGTAATGGGATCTTGAGCTTCACTGAAATAGATATTGTCCAGAAAACAGAGTTGATGGTGCCCCTGCACTTCTACTGTGCCCTGGTCAGACGCCATCGAGAATATTGAGTTCGGTTTTTACCTCTCTAATTTAGGAAGGACATTAACAACCTGGAAAGTGTCCAGAGGAAGGAATCTAAGACAGAGAAGAGCCTTGACTTCATCCTAGGAAATTTAGTCAAAGGAGCTGGGGATGTTCTGTCTGGGAAAGAAAAAGTTTGGGGGATGGGGAGCTGGGAGGTAAAGAGAGGGGTATGAAAGCTGTTGGTTTTAGTATAGAGAAAGTATTAGCCTTGTTCTGCTTAGGCCCAGAGGGAAGAGCCATAAGTATTGGGTGGGAGCTTCAGGGAGGCAGATTTAAGCTCAATAGGAGAGGAATGGGGGGAACTCCTGACAGTGTAATGCAGAAGGAGAACAGAAGTAATCTCTTTCCCCACCAAAGTCTCCAAGCAAAAGTCATTTGATTCCTTGTTAGAGGAGGGAGCCAGCAGAGGGAGGTTTTTCATGTTCAAGTACAAGTTTTCCCTTCCAATCCTGAGATCTTGTACCAATTCCTCTATCTCAGTTTCCTCATATGCAAAATGAAAAGTGAGACTAAAATGGTCTCCAAAATCTTCCAATATCTCTGCCCTAAAAGATCATTTTTAGCTCAACAACTGATAAGATAGTGCAGGATTTGTGCCCCCAGACTGAAAGGTGTTGCGAGCAATCAGTCCCTTAGCTAAGGAGATGCTGTTTGTGCATTATAAAACTTTTATGGAGGATCTATAGGGTGCTAGACTAGATATAACCCTACAGTCCCAAATCAGGTGGTTGGAGCTGGAAGGGAACCTCTCAGGGTTACTTTATCAAGTGAGACAGCTTGTGTAAAAGAACTTTGTAACCCTTAAAGGATCTCTTCTTTCACTCCATAGACTGCAGATTCTTGTTTATCACAGTGTCAAAGGTGGGAGTTGATCCCAGCTCCTCTGACCACAGAGCCAGCCTTCTCTCTATGGTATCATGCAACCTCCCACCTCAGCCTCCAAAAGATATGGCTTTGATGTCAAGATAAGGGTGTACTCTTCCTAGACCTGTGTAGGAAGCATGGAGCCTTAGGGTGCATCGGTAGTGGTGTGGAAGGATTGCTCACTGCCATACTCCAGGAAAAAAGGAAATTAATAAAATTAAGAGACATCCCAGTCACTCAATGCTTTATGAATATCTCATGTATTATCTGATCTCATCTCACAACCACCCCTAGGAGCTAAGCAGAACAGGTAGGTGTCATTCATTTATCCTCAAGGAAACTGAATCAAGCAAGAGTCATTTGGCGCTGGGATTTCCCAGAAATGTTGCTGTCCCCGATGATTGATTCCGTTGTCCCCATTTAGTACCTGAGGGTTTTTATTAATCATCTTAACGTTTTATTAGGTTAACGGCATAGCTTTGCCATTAATAGGATTTCACTGTCTCCAGACTCTCTCCCCAGCCCCCACCCCCATTTCTCCCTGTCCCTTGTTCTTCACTTTCAGAGGGATTCTATTGGATGGCCTAGCCTCAAGCATGTAATTACCATTAAGACAATGACCATGGACTAACTTAGCAAGCCTTGTCTATGTGTAGCCACTGTAAGAGCTGAAGTAGAAAGATCAGCTTCTCCTTCTGGAACAAAAACTTTGCCATAACTAGGAGCAGCTTCCTGTTCCTGCCTTTAAAGCCCTGTTACCTAATATCTGGGTACTTGTCTATAGTCCAAGTTTTTAGCTCAGGGACTTACATCAGGATGCAGAAATGTCAGTTTACACATCTGGCAAGGGAATAATTTTCATTCTTCATTTCTACCTTCAGCCTGTAAGGACTTTGACTGATAATTAGGGACCTATTGGGCAGCTAAGTGGCACCACAGCACAGAGAGCACCAGGCCTGGAATCAGGAAGACTCATCTTTCTGAGTTCAAATCTGGCCTCAGACCCTTACTAGATGTATGACCCTGGGCAAGTCACTTCAGCCCGTTTTCCTCAGTTTGCTCATCTGTAAAATGAGCCGGAGAAGAAAATGGCAAACCAAGAAAACCAAAAGCCAAGAAAATCCCAAATGAGGTCACAGACACAATTGAAACAAATGAACAACAATAGTGATTCTGGGCAGAATAGCTAGAAGAGATCCAAGTCTTCAACATCAAACTTCACTGCAATTTAGGTCAGCAAATAATTATTAAGTACCGTGTGCCCTTTATTAAGGCTATGTGCCAAGCACTGAGAACAGAAAGATGAGAAAAACATAATCCTTGCCTTCAATGAGCTCAGTCAATCAATACTTATTAGGTGCCTACTATGTGCTAGGAACTGTAGTAACCACTGGGGATCCAAATAAAGGCAAAAAGTGGTGCCTGCTCTCAAAAAAAGGCTTCTTGTAAAAACTGGGTTTTTAGCTGGAACTTGAAGGAATCCAGGAGACAGACATGAGAAAGGAAGAGAATTCTAGGCATGGGGGAGAGTCACTGAAAACCCACAGAATTCTGGAGGAAGAGGCTAATGTCACTGCATCACAGGGTATCTGAAGGGGAATGAGGTATAAGAAGTCTATGAGGTAGGGGCAGCCAGGTGGCTCAGTGAGTAAGAGCACTGGCTCCAGTGTCAGGATGACCTGGGGATCGAATCCGGGCTCAGATACTTAGCACCACACCCAGAAATAACTAGCCATGTAACCTTGAGCAAGTTACTTAACCCTGATTGCTTTAAAAAAAAAAAAAGAAAAGAAAAAAAAGTCAATGAGGTGTAAGAAGAGTTAAAAGGTACAACATACAGCAGAGAGAGAGTTAAAGCAAGGGTGTGATGTCAATAGTCCAGGTATAAAGTGAGGAGGACCCGCCCCAGGATGGCATTTGTGTCAGAGAAGAGAAGGAAGCACCTATTAGAAATGGTATGAAGGTGATGGATTGGATATGTGGGAGAGGGTCAGAAAAAGTGGGTAGATGGTGAAGGTATGGGGGGGGAGGAGAGGGAGAGGGAGAAAATTTGCAACTCAAGGGATTGTAGAACTGAATGTTGTAAACTAAAAGCTAATTAATTAATTTTTAAGTGGGTAGTCAAGGATAACACCTTGTTTTCAAATCTGTGGAACTGAGAGGAGGTGGTGCTGTTGACAGTAACAGAGTAATTCAGAAGAGGGGAAAGTTTGGGATGAATGATAATGAATTCAGTTTGGGACATTGAGTTAAGGATATCTTTGGTTCATGTGGTTTGAGATTTCTAACTGGTTATTGGAAATGTGACTCTTGAAGATAGGACAAAATTTAGGCTCCATAAGTAGATCTGAGAATCATCAGCATGGAGATGACCTATGGATCCATGGGAACTGATGAGATAATCAAGTGAAATAGTATAAAGGGAGAAGAGAAAAGATCCTAGGACAGAGCCCTGAGGGATACCCACCATTAGCAGTCATGACCTGGACAAAGACCAGCAAGAGAAGACAATGAAGGAGCAGTCAGACAGGTAGAAGGAGAACCAAGGGATGTGTCACAAAAACCTAGAGAAAAGGAGAAAGCGATCAACAGTGTCAAAGGTTGAAGAGAGGTCAAAAAGGATGAGAATTGAAAAGGGTCATTAGATTTGACAATTAAGAAAGAGATCATTGACAACTTTGGAGTGAGCAGTTTGAGAGAGAGAGAGAGAGAGAGAGAGAAAGAGAGAGAGAGAGATGTATTGTTGAAAGCCTTCTCTGGAAATGTAGCCACAAAAGGGAGGAGAGCTATGAGAAGACATGAGATGATAGTAGGCATGGGTAAATCAGGTGAGTTTTTGGACAATGAAGAAAATATGAGGATGTTTATAGGCACTAGTAAACAGGGAAAGATTGATGATAAGTAAGTGGGTATAAATAGAGGAAGCAAGCTTCTGTAGATGATGAGATGTGATGGGATCCCTTGTAAAGGTTTTTGCCTTGGCAAGGAGAAGGTCCACTAGTGAAGGAGGCTACAGTGGCAGGAGGTGTTTGGGTGATGTTAGATGAGGGGAGAAGAGGCAACTCTTAGCAAACATGAGGGAAAAAGAAAGAGCCTTTAAAGGCTCAAGTTTTTCAGTGAAAGATGAGGCAAGAACTTCAGCTGAAAGGGTAGAAGGAAGAGGAACCTGAGGAGATTTAAGGAGTATAAAAACACTTTAGAAAACTGCTATGGTGAGTAAGATAATGAGTTTATGAGGGAGGTGTAGATTTGTCTTGCAGCAGTGAGAGCTCAGTTGAAATTGTATAAAATAAATTTGTAGTGGACCCAGTCATCATGGTTTCATCCAGTTTTATCCAGCAGCAGGTTAGTAATGGGCTGGTGGAAGCAATTTAAGACTGAGATTTATCAGGGCAATATCATTGATAGAATAAGGACCCCCAGAGAAGAAGATGATATAGAGTTGAGCTTGGTCACCAAGGAGTCAAGATGGGGAAAGTGGAATAGAACTAATTAGAGATGGTGGCCTGGCAAAGAATTGAGCGATGGAAGGATTGACGGTCCCATTGAAGGTGAAGAAGAGGGGTTGGGACTGCAAGACTGAAGGAGAGGTAGGATATCAACAGACTGTGATCAGATATGGGACTTTCAGAATTCATGTACAGGGAAGTGGGGCATTTGTGGGTGACGGCAAAATAATGGGTATTACATATCTCTGCATATACGTTACTGAAGTAGGGTAGAGAAGTAGGTCATGGGAAATGAGAAAGTTGAGGAACTGTGAGGTTAGAGGATTTGAGGGAGTATCAATATGTACGCCGAATTCCCATAAGTATGAGTATAGGAGTTGGAAAGGGAACAAAGAACATCAGCCAGTCACTGACCTCATTGAGAGAAGGGAATGTTGGTACTCAAGGAGCAACCAGAATTTTGATTGAGTGGTAGATACAGATTGAGGAAACCTCAAAGGAAGAGAGGTGACTGGGTAATGATAGTAGAGGGGGAACCTAGAAGTAGAAACAAGGAGCAGGACATATTCCAACTTTCCCACCTTGACCAGTGAGTAGAGGGAAATGATCAAAAGTACAACCAATGCTGGAAAGGGTGGCCAGGGAGGCTGTTGTCATCAAGAGAGAGTCAGGCTTCAGTGATATCCAGAAGATGGAAGGAATGGGAATGGAAAGGAAAAGATTTAAGATGAAAGCAAGTTTTTTAACTATGAGTAACAGTCCAGTGGGCATTGTAGAAGAGGTGGGTAGCCTCACAGTAAAACAGTATACAAAGGAAGGGGTCAGTCTCAGAACTCACCAACCCCAGTGATCTAGAGAGAACATTTAGAAGTAGATTGGAGAGGGTTCCAAAAGTGTTAAACCTGTTTCAGTTTCCTATAACAGAATGAAAGGAACTCCCAATAATAAGCTAAATTACCCAAAGAGCATTATGAAAAAAAAACCTCATAAAATATGAATAAAGACTGATATAGAAAAGAAAATAAGCAAAAAGTCTAGAAAAATAGTCAACACAATGAATAAGTTCTTTTTTTTCTTCCTTTTAAATAGTATTCTATTTTTCCAATTACATGTAAAGGTAATTTTTAACATCTTTTTTTTTTATTTTGAGTTCCAAATTTTCTTCCTCCCTCTCTCATCTCCCTCTTTCCCTAAAATGGTAAGCAATTTTACATGGGTTATATATGTACAATCATATAAAATCTATAAGAATAAGCAATTCAAAGTAAAGGAAGTTAAGCTAACAACCCTCAAGGAAGGGTTATATTACTCAAGTATTATAATACTTGAGATCCCTCAAAATCACAAGAGTAACTGCAAGAACCTCCAGAGTGGTTCAGAAGATCAATAAAAGAGTTAAAAGAAGAAATAAAATAAATTGGTATAGAAATTAGGAAAGTTAGTGCTTTCCAGTAAGAAATCTATAAGACAAAAGGATAGAGAATGTAGAATAAAAAGGAAACCCTTCCAAAATGGTAGTTTCTCTTAAAAAAAAAAGGAAAACGACAGATTTGGGATATAAAAATACAGAAAAAATTAAATAATCAAAAGACACAAGATTGGAAAAAGACATGAGTGTTGTATAATACAAGGACATTGGGCTTGAAGATAGGAGAATGTGAAAAGACAATCTAAGGATTACGGGTCTTCCGGAAAACATAGTTTTTTTTAAAACTTGTGAATAATATAGGAAAATTGCCCAAGTCATTGAAAGCAGAAGCTAAAGTTAAATCTGATCCAATCTGACAAGTATGCATTAAGCATCTACTCTATGACATAGACAACTTTTATGGGCAAAGAATATAAGGGCCAAAAGGGGAGAGGCTTAAAAATTTTTTCAGGAGCAGGGAAGGATTGAATTGATACCTCTGGAATAAATAAAACACATTTCCTCATTAATAAATCCAAATAGGGGAGGGGGGTAGTACAAAGGAAAATCTCTCAGGTGAGCAAGGGACCATAAGGATTCAGAAAAGTATCATCTTCTAGGCAGAGGTGATTTTAAAAAAATAAGTAAGGTGGGTGTGATTTTCTTAATTACTTGCCATATTGTGGAGGCTTTGTGAGAACCAGGATAGAGTGTTTTTGGCCAGGTCCACAATACATGAGTAGGAACAAGATTCCATTCACAGAGGGGGTGACTCTAGGGTCATGTTCCTCCAGAAGTAGGAAGGTATTATAGGAATCTTACAGAGAGATTGAACACCTCAGAAAAAAAGTATCTTCTCTAAGCAGGGGTGATGTTTCTTGGGACTACTTCCTTCTCTAGGTTGGGTGTCTAGGGATAAAAATCTCAGAGGATGAGTGGACAGAGACATAGATCAAGAATGAGGATTCTGACATCAAGAAAGAGAGACAGTGAAGGAAAGGGAAAAGAATAGGATTGAATCTGAAGCATTCCCACTACACCCCACAGCCTACTCTATGAATTAATATTCCTCAGAATGAAGCTCTTAAGAGTCAAAGAGAGACAATGATGACAGTGGTGATGAAGGTAAGGCAAGAGAAGGGTCTATAATTGTATTAGTAGGAGAACAGTTAAAGGAGAGAGTGAAGTTTTTGGTTCCCAGAAGCCCCATCATAAACAGTGGTCATAGAGAAATTAAAGAATGTATAAATACAATACATGAATGAGAGACTCTAGAGTATTCTAGAAGGAAAAAAGAATAAGAAAAGAATTGGATTAATCAACATATTTTGGAAAGGGCATTAAAAATGAATGTCATATTTTTTAAGATATATTAATTTTTTATTTTTATATCACAAACATTTACAAATCATTCCCAGCTTGTGAGAGATTGCTTGTGACAAAGTAAAAAAAAAAGTAAAAATAATAATACAGTGACCCCATCTAAAAATGTATGCAACATTTTACATCTGTAGCATTTCCCTTTCTATTTTTTTTTAAATGAACTGAAATCTATTTTCTCTCCTTCCCATCCTCCACACTAGTGGAAAAAAGAAAAGAAAAGAAAAACAATTTTATTATAACAAATCTACATAGTCAAGTAAAATAAATTTCCACAATGGATATAGAGAGAGAAATACCGCAGTGGATAGAATACCAGGCTTGGATTCAAGAAGACCTGCATTCAAATGTGGTCTCCAACACTTACTAGCTGTGTGACCTTAGTCAAGTCACTTCATCCTGTTTTCCTCAGTTTCCTCATCTATAAGATGACCTAGAAAACCACTCCAGTATCTTTGCCAAGAAAACCTCAAATGGGGTCATGAAAAGATGGATACAATTGAGGTGATTGAATAGCAACAACAAAAAAACAGATTTCTCATTTTGTACCATAAATCTATCACCTGTCATGGATGGTATTTTTAATCATCAGTCCTCTGTAATCATGAATGGTCATTGTATTGATCATAATTCTTACAGCTTTCAAAGCTGCTTGTTTTTACAGTGCCGTTATTGTATAAATTTCGGGAGGGGGGTGTTGTTTGTTTTTGCTTTTTGGGGGAGGGGAAGGTAGGGAAATTGAGGTTAAGTGACTTGCCCAAAGTCACATGGCTAATTTTGTGTAAAGTGTCTGAGGCCGGATTTGAACTTAGGTTCTCCTGACTCCAGGGCCAGTGCTCTTATTCACTGCACCATCTAGCTGCCCCCACTGTATAAATTTCTAACCTAGTTTTGTTCATTCCTGCTCATTTCATTCTTAATTATTTTACAAAAGTCCTCAAAATTGTTCATTTGGTCATATTGATGTTATCATACACACTGCTATTCTAGTTCTGCTAATATAAACACATGTTTCAATGTCTTTTTGAAATTCTCTATATCCTCGTTCCTTATAGCACAATAATACTCCACATTCCTATACCATGACTTACTCAATAATTTCTCAATTGATTGGCATACCTTTGTCTTCCATATCCTTTTGCCACCACAAAAAGAGCTGCTATCGATATTTTTGCACATATAGGATCTTTTCATCTTTCTTTGATCTCTTTTGAGCAGACCTAGCAGTGTTATGGCTAGGTCAAAGGGAACGTCTTGTTTGGTAACTTTTTGCGTGTAATTCCAAATTACTTTCCAGAGTGGCTGCACCCATTCACAGCTCTAACAGCAGAACAACAGGAAAAGTGCCTGTTTTCCCACAGTCCCTCCAAAATTAATCATCTTCTTTTCTTTTGTCTTCTTTGCTACTCTGATGAGTATGAGGTGGAATCTCAGAAAATTGCTTTAACCTAGTTTCTCTGATTAGTAGTGATTTAGAACATTTTTTTTCATGTGATTGTAGATAGCCTGAGGTTTTTCCCCCTTGAGAATTGCCTGTTCATGTTCTTAGGTCATTTATCAATTGGAGAAAGGTTCTTATTATAAAATTTTCATCAGTTCTTTATAGAGGGTGTCCCAAAAGACTTTGGGGTCAAAGAGGAGTTGAGGATAGCTTTCTGTAGAAGATAGGATTTTAGAAGAAATGAGGCGGCCAGGTAGCACAGCGAATAAGAGCACCGGCTCCAGTGTCGGGATGACCTGGAGATCGAATCCCGGGCTCAGATACTCAGCATCACACCGAGAAATAACTGGCCGTGTAACCTTGAGCAAGTTACTTAACCCCGATTTCTTAAAAAAAAAAAAAAAGATTTTAGAAGAAACTTAAAGGGATCCAGGGAAGCCAGGAGGAAGAGCATTCCAGACATGGGAAACAAGAAGAGAAAATGTTGAAACCAAAAACAAGTGGAACAGCAAGGAGACCAGAGTACTGTTTCAAAGAGTACGTGATAGGGAATAAGAGCTTTGAATGCCAAACAGATTTTGTATTTGCCCAAAAGACTTTTGAGGCACCCTGTATCTTGGAAATAAGATTTTTATCAGACAGCTTGCTGCCAAGTTATTTTTCCCCTGTTAATTATTTGCTTTTAATCTTACCTTTATTAGATTTGTTTATGCAAAAACTTTTAAATTTTATGTAATCAAAATTACTCTGTGATCTTCTCTAATCCCTGGTTGTTGTGAACTTTTCCTGTGTCTATCAAACATCTTATAAGCAATTTTTTCCATGTTTCTCTCATTTGTTTATGATGTAATCTATTATATTTTATCTAGGTCACATACTCTTTGGGAGCTTATCTTTGTATAAGATGTGAGATACTGGTCTAAATCTAACTTCTTCCATACTACTGTCCAATTTTCCAAGCAGTTTTTGTAAAATAGTTTTTATCTAAGTAGCTGAGGTCTTTGGATGGAAGACTTCTGCCCTGGGCCCCCTTAACTTCTCCCTCTATACTACTTTACTTGATGACCTCATCAACTCCCATGGATCTCCATGCCAAATATTCTCAAATCTATCAATCCTGCCCTCATCTCTCTGTTGACCTCTTCATCAGTTGCCTTTTAAAGCATCTTGAACTGGGTATGTCCTAGACATCTTAAATTCAACATGCCCAAAACTGAACCCATCTTTCCTCCTACGTCTTCCCCCACTCCCTTCTAGACCTCCCTATTATAGTCTAAGGTACCGCCATCCTCCCACTTTCCTAGGCTTGTGACCTAGCTATTGTCCTCATCTCCTCACTGTCTCTTAAACCCCACATCCAATCTACTGCGACAGCCTGTTGGTTCCACCTTTGCAACATCTCTCCAATACAACCCCTCTCTCCTATGACACTGCTACCACTCTACTACAAGCCCTCATCACCTCACACTAGGATTACTGCAATAGCTGCTAGTGGGTCAGCCTGCTTCAAGTCCCTTCCCATGTCAATCCATCCTCCATTTAACCACCAAAGTGATTTTCCAAAAGCTCAGGTCTGACTATGTCACACACCTCCTACTCAATAAATTCCAGTGGCTCCTATCACCTCCAAGATCAAACACAAAAATGCTGTTTGGCATTCAAAGTCTTTTATAACCCTTCTACCTTTCCACTCTTTTTTTTTTCTTTTTGGAGGGGGAAGGTAGGGCAGTTGGGGGTTAAGTGACTTGCCCAAGGTCACACGGCTAGGTTTTTCTGTGTGCACGTTAAGTGTCTGAGGCCAGATTTGAACTCAAGTCCTCCTGACTCCAGGGCTGGTGCTCTATTCACTGCACCACTTAGCCACCCCCTTTCTAGTAGTCTTCTTACACCTTATTCTTCATGTACTCTCCAAACCAGTGACATCAGCCTCCTGTCTCTTCACAAAAAAGTAAAGGGAGAGGACAAAAAAATAAAAGAAAAAGCAATCATAGAAGAGAACAAAAATCTCAAGGAATTTGGGAGTAGGAAAGGGTAATGAGGGAAGGAGAGTTTGATGAGAGAGTGGGTAGGGGTTGGTAACCAAGGTCATATCTTTGTATAAGATGTAAGATGTCATATAAGGTTAGGTCATATCAGCAAAACAAACCTCAGAGACTAAATATTGGTTTAAAGAGAAAGATATAAAATAATTTGATGAAAGAAAACACATATGTAGTATTTTAACCCTACAGGTGAATGATTAAACTGCCTAATAAAACTAAAAAAGTATAAAGGGATGAGTAAGAAAACAATTCATAGCAATTTTCTCCATAAATAAATAAAAATACAGGTCTCAGCTAGTAAGTATCTGGATCCAGATATGAACTTGTCTTCCTGACTCCAGGTACAGTGCTCTGTCCATTGTGTCACCTAATTACAAATCATAGGTCATTGATTTGGAGCTGAAAGTAACTTTACAACCCCCTCATTTTATGGATAAGCATTAAGTAATATTCCCAAGTTCACATAAGAATATTTAAAACATAAATAAATGTAAAAAGGTAGAAATAACAAACTTAATATTTATAGACCAAAACTACATAAAAATACAGATTAGTAAAGGAAAAAGGACCAAATGAGGGAGATCTAAATGAAGGAGGCTAAAAACAAACTGGGTGTATAAAAATATCATACCAACAAAAGTTTAAAAAAATCACATGTGGCAACATATTGATATGTATAAGATGTAACTCAAGTAGTTTTCTGAAAAAAAAAATTTCTCCTACAAAATATAATTACAAAATAGAAAATGAACTTAGGAATGTAGCATGCAGTTTTTAAAAAGTAGGAGGTAAATTAACAACTTCAAAATAAGTTTAAAGTAAGAGGTCTCGAAAATTAGAGGAGAGATTTAAAAAATGGCAGAAATGAAAAGACCATGGAACTGATAAACAAAAATAAGAGATATCTTTTTGAAAACATTAATAAAATCAATGAACCATTAGCTAACATCTTTAAAAAAAAGGAGGAAAATCACATTATCAAAATCAAAAATGAGCAAAGTGAATTCATAATGAACAGATAGGTAATAAGGTAAATTATCAGAAATTGCTATTCCAAATTACATTCCAGCCAAAGTCAAAGGAAATTCACACCTTTTAGGAGTGAGGCAAAGGGCTACTAGGGCAAGAGTCTTTATAAATATCTAAACTAAAATGGAAATTTTAAATCAGCCAGTTTGAGAAAGAAAAATTGAAAATTTGAAAAAACCATACATGAAATACTGAAGAATGAAACCTTGGTGTAGATGGATTTATAATTTAATTCTACTGAATGTTTAAAAAACCACTAATATTTTAGCTACAAAAATTATTTTCAGTAACAGAGAAATAAGAAGCTTTACTAGACTCCTTTTATGGAACTAATGTGATTACAATAAGTAAAACATGGAAGAATAAAGCAGATAAAGATAACTGTGGACAAATTTCACTAATAAATATTGATGTAAAAAAATTAAATAAAATCTTCACCAAAAAAGATACAACAGTATTTTCCAAAAACTTCAATATGACCATCCAATATTGTGGTTCATTCCAGAAAAGAAGACTGCACATTAGGAAAATAATTGGCATAATTTATTCTAGGAGAAAAAAAACTATGATTATATTAATACACAGAACAAAAAAAAAGCACTTGACAAAATGTAGCATCCATTAGGGGTGGCCAGGTGGCTCAGCGAGTAAGAGCACTGGCCCCAGTGTCAGGATGACCTAGGGATCGAATCCAGGCTCAGATACTTAGCACCACACCCAGAAATAACTGGCCGTGTAACCTTGAGCAAGTTTCTTAACCCCAATTGCTTAAAAAAAAAATGTAGCATCCATTTATGTTTAAAAAAAACCCTAAAAGGCATAAGCATATACGGTGATAATGGTCAAAAAAATATGTGTGTGTATGTGTGTGTGAAACTATAACCTATCTTTATTCCTAATGAAAAAATACTAGTTTTCCAAATAAGTACAGAAATAGAACAATGATGTTTCTTCTCTTTACTATTGTTTGACATGGTCCTAAAATGATACAATAGCAAAAGGCAAATTAAAAACTAAAGGAATGAGCATCAACAAAGAGGAGACAAAATTATCCATATTATCAGATGATATGGTAGTTCACTTAGGAAATTCCAAAGAATCAGTGAATAAGCTAATCAAAATAATTAATAGCTTCAGGTAAGAAACAGTATACAAAATAAGTCCATAAAAACCATTAGCCTATCTGCACATTACTAACAAGAATCAGGAGAAAATTACATAAAGAGGAAATGCTTTCAGAATAACAACAAAATGTGTAAAATATCTGAAAGTTATAAAAATATTCTTTTTATAAATAAAGGAGGATCAACAATTAAAGCAACATTCTTTGTTCACAGTTGGATCCCACCAATATAATTAAACATTGAGACTATCTAAATTAATTTATGAATTTCGTCTTATATCATTCAAACAACCAACAAGTTACTTTGTAGAGCTATATGGCACCACCATCGTCCCAGTCACCCAGGTCTAGGGTCACCTTTGCCTCCCCGCCATGTTGAATCTGTAGCTAAGTCCTGTACATTCTTCCTTCAAAACGTCTCTTGTGTATCTTCGTTCTCTCATCTGAAACTGTCACAACCCTGATGCAGTCCCTTATCACTTTCCACCTAAGATTTTCACCTAAGGTTGATCTCCTGGTCTCAAGTTTCTCATTTCCATTTCTCCAGTCCATTCTCTACTAAGCCATCAGAGCGATCTTCCTTAATTTAAGGTCTAACCATATCTCTTCAATATCCAGTGACTCCATTTACCTCCAGAATCAAATAAAGCCTATTTGGCTTTTAAAGCCCTTCATTAGTCTGCCTCCTTTTTATTTTTCTAATCTCTTACACTTTACTCTCCTCCACACATTATGATCCGGCTAAATTGGTCTTCTCCCAATTCAGTGTATTTTCTTTTTCTTTCTTTTTTTTTTTGCATTTTTTTGGAGGGAGGGATGTAGGGCAAATGGGTTTAAGTGACTTGCCCAAGGTCACATGGCTAGTTTTTGTGTTAAGTGTCTGAGGTCAAATTTGAACTCACATACTCTGATTCCAGGGCTGGTGCTCTATCCACTGCACCACCTAGCCGCCCCAATTCAGTGTATTTTCACTGGCGGTCCCCAGTGCCTGGAATGCCCCTTTTCTTCACCTAGACCTCCTGAGTTATCTGACTTATTTTTAAGTCACACTGCCTAACACAAAGTATTTCCAATTTCTCCTGCAAATATTTGCATTGCGCATAGTTTTCATATTGTCTACCCCATAAAATTGTGAGGTCCTTGACAACAGAATCTGTTTTTTCATTGGGTTTTTTTTCTATCCCCAACCCAGTGCTTCTTAGCACAATGCCTTGCATATAGGAAGTACTTAATAAATGCTTTTTCACTTGATGAGAATAAAATCTGCAAACTCTATACTAGTGACCTTGACTTCTTTTCCTGGCAAAATTCCCTAATGTATGATTTTTTCCACTTTTTAAAAATATTTTTATTTTCAGTTCCAAATTTTCTCCCTCCTTCCACTCCTTCAATGAGGCAAGAAATTCAATATCTAATATACATATGAAGTCATGCAAAATATATTTCTGTATTAGCCATATTGAACATTTAAAAAGAAAAGAAAAATAAAGTGGGGAAAAAAGTTTCAGTCTGCACCCAGAGTCCATCAGTTCTCTATCTCAAGGTGAATAACATTTTACATCGTAAGAGTCCTTTGGACTTCCAGTGGAACATTGTATTGGTCAGCTTACTGAGTCTTTCACAGTTGATTATCTTTATAATATTGCTGTAAACTGTATAGACTGTTTTCCTGGTTCTCCTCATTTCATTTTGTATCAGTTCATAAGTCTTCCCAAGTTTTTCTGAAACCATCCTGCTCATCATTTCTTATAGTACAATAGTATTCCATCACATTCATGCACCATAACTTGTTCAGCCATTACCCAATTGATGGTCATCCTCTCACTTTCCAATTCTTTGCCATTCAATTTATAGCACTGCTATAAATATTTTTGCATATATGAATCCTTTTCCTTTCATCTCCTTGAGGTATAGATCTGGTAGCAGTATTTTTGGGTCAAAGAGTATGCATAATTTTATAGCCCTTTGGGCATAATTCCAAATTGTTCTTCAGAATGGATTGACCACAACTCCCCCAACAATACACTAATATTCCTATTTTCCCACATCACTTCCAGCTTTTATCATTTTTCTTTTCTCTCATGTCTTAGTCAATCTGATGGGTGTGAGGTGGTACCTAAGAGTTGCTTTATTTTACATTTCTCTAAATTATTAGTGATTTAAAGCATTTTTTCTATAACTTCTGTTAGTTTTGATCTCTTCTTAAAAATTGCCTGTTCGTGTCTTTTAACCACTTATCAAATGGGGAATGTCTCCTCCTTTTATAAATTTGGTTCACTTCTCTATATATTTGAGAAATGAGACATTTATCAGAGAGACTTGCTGAAAACATTTTTCCCTTTTCCCTACTCTTCTAGTTTTAGCTTCATTGGTTTTCTAATGTGTAATTAAAAGTATGGTTTGGCTACATCAAAAACAAATCATGCTAGACACTTCCTTTTTTTGACAGAGTTGCTAGATTGGCTGGTGGGTCAGGGAAATGTTAAGGCACAATCAACCTAGATTTCATTAAAAACACGTGACAGAATATCACGTGCAATTCTTGCAGATGAGTTGGAGAGGTATAGGCTAGCCCATTGTAAAGGGAAGAGTAGAACACCTAGGAGCAAAAAAAAGTAGAAGAGTCAATGTCAGCTTGAAATGAAGTATCTACTGGCATATGCTCAGGCATTTGACCTGTGTGTGCCTTTTCAGCTTTATCAATGACTTAAATAAATTACATTATGACTTAAGGCTGAGAGATACCTAACAGGATACATGACAAATTCTAGATCCCAAAAGACCCTGTGAAGCTAGAACATTGGGCCATTGGTCTATTTGCTTTAAAATTTAATAGAGATGAAGGCAAAACCCTACCCTGGGGTTCAAGTATGAGATGGAAGAGTTATGGCTAGATCACAATTCAAATGGAAAAAAAAGGGTTTTAGTGAATATTCCCCTTAATACAAGTGAACAATGTAGCTAAGGGATTGCAATCCTGGGCTAGAGTTTGGTTGGATGACTTTTTGTTGGGATTATAGAGGGAACTCCTGTCCTGATAAGACCTGGATTTTTGTGATTTCTGAGATTCCTTCCATTTCTGAGACTCTCTGATTCTCTGATGCAAAAACATTGCCCTCCCCATCTCCCCTACCTCCCCATCCACCCACATCCAACTAAACAAACCAAGGAAGATTTTT
>NW_027187184.1:0-27306 GCF_028583685.1 Petaurus breviceps papuanus
TCTGGAGCAGCTGCTTGGGGGAAATTGACCAGGGGACTTGGGAGACTTCACAGAATGAAGGTTCTTGACTGTTCTTGTGGCCTAGACCCCTTTGGCTGTTGTTCTGATTAAACTAATGGACCCTTCTCAGAGCCGTTTTTAAGTGTGTCAAATAAAATACGTGAGATTGATTATAAGGGAAACCAATTACGTTGAAATATAGTTACCAGAATCTTTTTTAAACACAAGTTCACAAATAGCAGGTTTAGATCCCTGCCATCAGTTACTCTGGGAAGATTTGGTTTTAGATTATAAAGCCAAGATTGGGAGCAGATTGTGGGCTTCCCCCACCCCTCCCTCGCCCCTCTTCCTCTTTTGCTTCTGAACCTGCTTTGTAACTTTGCAGGATAGTGTTCCTCTGAAAGGAGGCCGGGGCTCTGCGACCATGGTGCAGAAATGTAAGCTTTGCTCCCGGGACAACTCCATTGGTAGGTGCTTGGGGGACCCTTTTGGGGGCAACGGGCTTGGACTAAAACCTGCTGGCACTGGGCAGTCTCCCAAAGCTAGATTCAGTTACCTCTCCTGAAATTCAAGGCCCTTCCTGCCCACCCTTCTTTCATCAAGCCTCATACCCAGGGTGTGAGAGCCCCAGAGGGCAATTAGACACTGTCCCTGCCCTCAAGGGACTTCCAAACACTGTGCAGACACAAGACAAACATACATGAAACAGCAAACGGTGTAGGACCTGGGATTCCAGCCCTTGAAAACGTCTGGACCGACCACGTCCAAAAGTGAGCTTGGTGTCTTTGCCTCGAAGCCCTCCCCTCTTCTGAATTCCCTGTTCCTGCTGAGGGCACCACTGGGCTTCCTGCCGCCTCGACTCCTCGACCACACCCCCCACGTCCAGTCTGTCACCTAGTCTGTCAGACCTCACAGACGCCTCTTTGTCTCCTCTGACCTGCCCCCAGCCTGGGGCAGACCCTCATTCACTCCCACCTTTCATTCTGCAGTATCAGGGTAGGTCCACCTGCTTCAGCCCATCCTCTGCTTAGTCAGGTCAGGCCTCCCCCACTCAGTAAACTCCAGTGACTCCCTGTCACCTCCAAGACCAACTCTGAAACCCTCTGGACTCCTCCTGCCCCTCCAGTCTGCTCACTCCCCGCTACATACTCTTCAGTCCAGGAGCACTGGCCTCCTGGCTGCTCCACAACCAAGCCCCTCCATCTCCAGACTCAGCACCTGCTCTGGCTGTGCCCCAGGCCTGCAGTGCTCCCCCTCATCGCCATCTCCCGGTTCCTTCATGTCCCAGGAAGCCTTTTCCGGGCCCTCCCTCGGAGACAACGATTCCCCCCACGTCCTCAATCCGGACTCCTTCTTGTTTGTATGTTCTCTCCCCTCCCTCCTTGCTGTCAGGAACTGTAGTTTACCATCCTTTATGTCCACGGCACTCAGCGCGGCGCCTGGCACAGTAGGCACTTTGTGAGTGACAGGGATCAGAGAGAAGGGGGTCCCTGGGCTGGAGGAGTCAAAGAAAACCCATTCAGTCTTCCTGCCTCCAGCCTCTTCCCTTCCCACACCTACAAAAAGGGATCCCAAAGCCCTTCCCTGGGGGGCTCCCACCTGCTTTTCCACACTGATCCCACAGCCCTCCTGCCCATGCCCATCTACATCATGACACGTCTTCCCACTGACCTGTGGTGAGAGCTGCCCCAGCCTAGAGCTTCAGCCCTCTCCTCACTTCTGAGCTCTGTGCAGTGTTTATGGCATCTCTGGAAGGCAGGAGCGAATTTGCTTTTGTCTTCATGTCCCTGGTACCCAGCACAGAGCCTGGCACATTGGAGATACCCCATAGTGCTGGCTGAGGGGAGCCAGGCCTCCTTTGGGTACCTGAGTTAGAAGCTCTGAGAGGAGGAGACCAGAGGGTCTCTGGTGGTGGCCTTCCAGCTGCCTGGGCAGAGAGAAGCAAGGCCATCGGACCTGGGGGGGCTTTGATGCTTAGTCTCAGACCCATTTTCTGAGGGTAGTGTCAGGGGTCTGGGGAACTCTCACCTTCTCTTCTTGTTTCAGACATTCTGAGCAACAGCATCAAGCCTTACAATGTGAGTCTGACCCTGCCCTGGGCAGGGAGGGTGGGGGGAAGAGGCAGCTACAGCTGCTGTGCCTGAACTGTGCTCTGTTGGAAATTCACTGTGAATGTGGGAGTGCCCATTCCCTTCCCTAGTCCTCAGTCTTGTCATCTGCAAAATGGGTATAACATTGATGCCTGCCTGGAGTGTGATAGTTAAATCAGGATGGATGAGAGGGCACTTGGATGAATCATGGGGGCTCTCCCTGAGGGATGGGGAGGTTCCCCAGCAGCATCAGACCCAGGTCAGCCAGAGGACTCGCTGTGCCCAGGGCAAGGATGGGGAAAGCACTTTGGGGGAGTGATGCCCTTCAGGGAGGAGAGGGGAAAGGGCCCTGAGTCTGGCATTGTGATCTGGTTTCCAATCCCACTTCTGCTATTTTGTGCCTGTGTGATCTCAGACAAGTTGCTTACCCTTTCTGGGCCTCAGTTCCTTTACAAAGTGAAAGTGCTGGGGATTCAGTCACCCCTCTGGTCCCTTCCACCTTTGAATCCCATGATCTAGTGACTCTGATTTCCTTGGAAGGGTCACTGCCTAAGGGTAGCCCTGCAGGCCAGGGTGGGGGACAGTTTTTGCTAACCTCAGGCAGCTGAGGAAGGGCTAAACCCTGCCCCCCCTTTAAACTTCTCCCTTATTCAGGCTGAAGACAGTGAGAAGTTCAAGACGATCGTGGAGTTTGAGTGTCGGGGCCTGGAGCCCGTGGACTTCCAACCCCAAGTAAGTGGTGCCTCCCCCAGGTCCCACCTGTCCTGGCTTCCATAGCACTGGAGATCCTGGAGGCTGGAGGCATCGCAGCCCCGACCCCCGTGGTCACCGACAACCCAGATGGCGTCCATAAATCCCCAGCTCCCCTCTCCAACACCTACAAGGAGAAGGAAAGAGCTGCCACTTGTGATAGGCGGAATTCAGCATTTATTAAACACCTCCGGTATGCAGGGCATTATACTGGTGCTAGGGGCACAGACAGAAACCCTGGGGCAGGGGCAGGGGGTGGTGTGTGAGGTGAGGTTGTTAATGATAAAAGTCTATTTATAGAACAAAGCAGGCCAGGATAGAAAGTGCAGCCATGGGGCTGATTTAGAACTGACAGAAGCAATGGCCGGGCCTCTGGGTCTGGGCTGAATAGATGCTGGGAGCCAAAGGGCTCCACCACGTTCTCAGGCTGGCACATGGCATGTGTCTTGTGGTATTAGAGGACATTTGGGAGTCAGGAAGGTAGGGGGGGACTGGGGACAGTTCTGGCCTCAGTCTCCACCTCTGTAAAAGGACAGGCTTGAGCCTTCCTTCTGGCTCCCCCATTCAAAGACTGTGGCTCTGTGAGCAGGACCACGTCTGAAGGGCCTTGACCCAAACTTATCTGCTGTTTGCTGCTTCTACCCAGGCTGGCTTTGCTGCCGAGGGTGTAGAGACCGGGACGGTTTTCAGCGACATCAATCTGCTTGAAAAGGTAAACGATGCTGGGTGTGGAGGGTCCCCCTGTGAGGGTGGGAGTTCTCGGGGGAGGCACTGCTGCTGGTCTTTGTGGGCAAGTCTGCTATGTGAAGGACAAATGTGAGACTGGGCATCATGAGAGCTGGGGTCTGGTCCCCACTCTGCCCCTCATCTTGGCATGGTCCCCCAGTCCATTTACTGAGCTCTAAGCATGAGGGGGGTGATTGTTTCACAAGATGCTGCCCCTTGGCAGAGAGGTGGACTGTGGGAGTGGGGTGCATCATATTCTGTTAGGCATGACCCACCTATCCCTTTGGGAAGGAGGGTGTCAGTGGTATGAAAACACAGAAATTGGGAAGGTGGAGGGGTGAGAGGAAGGACCCCCCCAAAGCCTCTTCTGGTTCTCTCTGGTCCTGTGAGCACTGTAGAGTCCTGACTCAGTGGCCACCCCAGGATAGGGGAGTAGGGAGTGTGAAGGGACTGCCCCAGGTCACCTAGCCAGGAAGGTGCTGTTCCAGGACCCACTTCCTTCTCCCTCCGCTTGGACTCAGGCTTTGAGCAGATAGCAGATTCCATGTTAACCTGCCTGGGGGGCCTAGCAGGGAGGCCACAGCACCATGTGTGCAGAGGCCAAAGGACAGGGGTAGTCCTAAAGGGCCCTCACCACCTCATGCCCCTCCTCTCCTTTCCCAGGACTGGACGGACTATGATGAAAAAGCCCAGGAGTCGGTGGGAATCTACGAGGTCACTCATCAGTTTGTGAAATGTTGAAAGAAACTGCCCCCTTGGCCCTTGATGTCTGCCATGCACAGGCTGGCCTCTGGCCTGGCCTGGCCTGTCCTTGTAACTCCCCCAGCCACACCAATAAAGGCTTGTGTCCCCCAAGCCTGTGTGATTCTGCAGCAGGACAGGTGCTGAGGGAGAGGGGAAGCAGGGGCTGCTTCCCAGCCTGCTCAGTTCTTTATCCTCCAGAGCTCACTCAGGCATCTGAAGGTCTGGTTGGCTGGGGGTAAGGGTGGGGGTGAGGGGGGTTGAGAATATGCCCAGAAGGCCTCCGTCTGGTAGCTGTGGGGATTGTTGTGTACCAGGGGGTCAGATGGTGAAAGGAACCTCACAGGTCATTGTGTCCAACTGAGGCACCATAAGGTCAGAGGTCATGATTTGTCCTGGGTCACAAAACTATTAAATGTTGGTGCCAGGGCCGTCATACCCCCTACTGGAGAATGAAAGCCAGCCACTTCCCAGGCAGTCAGGCAGATGAGCCTGGGACAGAGGGGCAGCCCAGGTCAGGAACGAGCCCTGGGTAAGTGAGGATCTGGTTCCTTAGGATATGGACCCGGGTTGGAGGCCCTGAGCATGGAGCACATAGCCTTGGATGGTTGTTCTGATGACCAGCAGATGTCCCAGCAGCCCCAGTGTGGGCAGGCAGCCAGGATCCTCGCTCTTGGGCAAGGGGAGGCCCACAGACAAAAAAGAACTGCAAAAGTGATGCCGGCAATGTTCATGCCAAGCACTGGAAGGAGGGACCTCCAGATATAGCTCATTGACCGGCCCTTAGAGCTCAGAGTCCAACCCCCACATTTTACATAAATGAGGAACCTGAGGCCCGGAGATGTTAGAGGGCTTGCCCAGCATCATGTGACTGGGTCTGTGTTCTCGATACGGACCATGAGGAAGATGGTGACATGGGAGAATCTGCCGCAGAAGCAGTAACAAGGCCCGGAGGCAGGGTGAGGGCTGGAGCCCAGTAAAAGGCAGCAGCTCAGAAGGGCAGGCCGGGGCCTTGGTGAGATTGACGTTTTCTCCTGGAGACAACAGGGACACGTGTTTCGGGGCAGGGAAATGACATGGATCGATGATGCCCAGAAAGAGACTGGAAACAGGTGAGATGATGAAGCCATGATGCACAGGGGGTAGCCCAGGCAAGGGCTGGTGGTGAGAAGGGAGAATTGGGGCAGGAGGCAGAGCAAACAACCCAGGCGGGCTCTGAGGTTCGGAATGTGGATGAATGGAAGTCTGGGAACAGCTGCCTTGTGAGTGCCTGTCAAAGGGTCTCAGCAACAGCTCCAGGGAGGGGAGGGAGAAGGAAGGGGAGATGCCCCTCCCCACCTCCCCAGAATCCATGGCTTCTTTCAGGATTCAGCTCCTGGCAGTTCCTCCAGAAGCTTTTCCTCATCTCCAGGGATGACCACAGTGGTTAGTGTGCTTCTCTTCCCCCAAATTATCCTGGACAGACTCAGCTGTTTCCATGTTGAATCTCCCCAGGAGAGTGCAAGCCCCTTGAGGACAGGGGCCCATTTTCTATTTGTATTTGAATCTCCAGCACCTAGCTTATATGCTGCATATATTAGGTGCTTAATAAATGCTTGAGATTAGATTGAATTAGGCCCACTGAGGTTCCTTGTGACTCTGAAATTCTATGATGTCACCTCATCTAACTCAGTGGACAAGGTGTGGTGAATACAGGGGCAAAGCCAAAGAGAACCAGGCCTGTGGGGAGAAGTGACTCCCAGAGGGAATGGTCCCTTCCCCACCACCCTTTCTCCTGTCTGGGCAGTTGGGCCCACCTGTTCCCTGTTCACAAGTGAAGAACTGAGTGAGTCTCAGAAACAAGGGATTTGCCCAGGATCATGTCTGAGCATCAGGGCCTGGTGTCTCGCTTCTGGATCCAGTGGGTGCTCCCTGACACCCACATCTGGCCTGTGTATCCCAAACCTCATGTTCATGGTTCCCGCGTGGCCCTTGAGAACTGGCAGACTGTTTAGCTGCGTAGGAGTTTCTGTTAGCTCTGTGTGCCTCGTGCAGTCCTGCCATGGCTTGGCACAATTCAGGTGACTTCATTAAGCTGGATGAGGTGACTCTAAGTTGGAAGTGGGGCAGGAGAAGGGTGATGGCACCAGTTTTCCTTCCACTATATTAGGGGCTGTCCTGTGAGGGGGAAGTAGACCTGGGGCTCTGAAGTACCACTGTGGGAGGAGTGGAAGGAGCCTAGACCCAGAGTACAGAGCTGGAGGTTTTGGTCCAGCTGCCTCAGGCAGGTCACTCCCCATCTCTGACCACCTGCCCTTCCAACCTCTGGGGTGGAGCTTTACCAGCAGGCTGGTAGGTTTGGGTTCAGAGGACCAGTCAGAGGCCGCTCAGCCCAGTGGAATGAGGGGGCTTGAATCTTACTCAGTTTGCAGCTCTGTGGCTTGGGCCTCCCAGAACCTAGGGCTGCTGGTAGCTGGAGACAATGTTAGGTTCATCCTTTGGTGAGCCAGTGTTTTCTTTTTTTTTTTCTTTTGTGGAGGGGGAAAGGCAGGGGAGTTGGGGTTAAGTGACTTGTCCAAGGTCACATGGCTAGTAAGTGGTAAGTGTCTGAGATCAGATTTGAACTCAGGTCCTCCTGACTCCAGGGCTGGTGCTCTAATCACTGTGCCACCTAGCTGCCCACCAGTTTGCTTCTTACATGTTAACTCTTGTTAATAACTGGAGTTGCCGATGACCTCTGAGGCAGCAAGGATGGGGTGCTGCCAGCAGAGGTAGCCCTGGCCTGGGTAGACAGCTGGACTAGCTCAACCAGCCTGGGCGGCCCCTCATCCAAAGAAACTCTCTGACAGTCTTTGGTTCGGCTCGCTCAGTGAGCCCAATGGTTGAGAAAAGCCAGCCTTGAGCTGCTCCCTGGCACTCCCTGCTCTTGCTGGGAACACAGACCATCCAGCATATTTGGGCTGTAGCATCTCCCCAAAGCCTGGAATCGCAGGGTTTGGGCCTCCTGCTGCCCCCGGGCCTGGGGGCTACTCCCTTCCCCCTTGCTAGCTCTCTGCAGGGGGCCCTTGTACTAAAAGACACTGAGCCGTGTTTCTATGAGTTGGAAGTTTCTCTCCTTTCTCTTAAATACCAGGTATGAAGTTTTCTGTGGTTTTTTAAACTCATTTTTAGGGTCATAGCATTCGAGCTGGAAGTGACCTTAGGAAGCAGATCAGGAAACTGAGGCCCAGTGAGATGAAGTGTCCAAGGGGCAGCCGGGATGGAGCCCAAGGCCTTGGATTCCCAGCTGTCATCTTTACACTCTGCCATGTGGGCACTTTAAAAAAAAAACCAGGAAAACCAAAGCAAGCAGAGGGAAGATAGGATTCGCTACATGAGTTCTGGAGCCATCTTAGCTAGATGCAGCTTGAGGCTGTGCCATGGCCTGAATGATGCTGATGCTGGCTAACATTTACAAGAAATCACTACGGCCAGACCCTGCACTCAGCACTTTACAAGGGTCTCATTACCCCCACTTTACAATTGGGGAAACTGAGGCAGAGCCTGAGTGCCTTGCCCAGGGTCACACGGCTGGTGGGCCTCGACCCCGGTTCTCATCTAGAATCGGGAGGTGCAGTTTCAAGGCTAGCTCCAGACTCGCTTGAGCAGTGCCCATTGGCTCTGAGCCTCGGTGTCCTCTCCTTTAAAACAGGACTCCTACTGCCTGCCCTGCTTCCCTCTCCAGGGTATTGCACAGTCAGAGAAAACAAGGTCCGTAAAACACTGTCCACATCAGCAACTGTGACAGTAACTGGGGCCTCCCTCCATCTTCCTCTCTGGCACATCAGAGCTGGAGAGGCCTTAGACATCATGGAACCAATGCCATGTTTCACAGAGGAAATAGCCCAGACCATGATTCCTGAGGGTCCAAAGGCAGGGGAGACTCCTGGCCTTGGACTCAGCTGGCCCAAATCCTAATCCTGACCTTGGCCCCTCTAGGGCAGTCTCATCCTCTGTAAAAAGGGAGGGCATGCTTTCGCATGCAGGAGCCCTCCTCTGGCCTCCTCACTGCCTGTTTCTGAGGCCCCTGGGTTGGGGCACCTCCCAACCAGGATGAGCAGAGAAGACTGAGGCCACTCATGAGAACAGAGTACAGTGAGATCCTGGGCTCTGACACCAGTGAACTGCATTCAGAGGACAGGAAGTCCATGGAGCTGGGGTCTCTGCCTTCAGTTTGCTCTGGGGCTTCGTCCCAGGCATCTCCAGGGAAGCAGGTGGGTTTAAAGCACACAAGAGGGTTAGAGGTAGAGAGCTGGGAGAAGTCTCTGAAGGTTACCCTGGTCTTCCAAGAAGAGTGAACAGCTGACCCTGCCCTTAGACAATGATGCAAGCCTTCCCTATTACTGTTGTCTATGTCCGGCCCTAGCTCTATGCCTCTAGCTCTCTCCCTGCGGACTTTGCCTTTCCTGCTGCAAATCGAAACTGTTTTCCCATCCCTTTGCCTCCTCTGTCCCTCTACCTTTGCCAAGAAGTTCCAAAGAACATTAGCCCCTGTGAGGAGGCCCATGATAGGCACCAAAGAGACTCCGAAACAGAAGGATTCAAGAATAGACAGGAGTTGTGCACTGTGACAATATAAAGGGAGGAGGCCTGGCCTGGGACGAGCCAGTGACTTGCTCTCTGCTCTGGCACCAGGCCAGTCCCTCCCCAGAGCTGGCCTTTCTTCCTCTGCAAATGGCAGGGTGGGCCCGGCAGGCTGTCAAAAGCCCTCACACCTCATCACTCAGCCTGGAAGAGATGGACGTCTGGGAGAGCAGAGTTCCAGTGTGACACTATCAGGTGGCTGAGTCATCTCCCCTCTCTCAGCCTTGGTTCCCTCAGTCACATGGCAAGAACAGCCAGAAGCAGCTACCACCTCACAGACTGCACACAAAGTACCTTTTTCATTTTCTAATTCCAAAGATTCAGTGGAAGGGCACCCCGGGCCTCAGCCGCCCCCTGGCTGGGTTGAGCCTGGCCTATCACTTCTCACTGCCCTCAGGGAACTCTGGAGGCTCCTAGGTGGCTGATCAGCACCGGGAGAGAGAGGCTTCTCCCTGGCATCTCCCTGTCCTGATGCAGTCACAGGTCCACGCACAACTAAGAAGGGTTCCATTAGTAAAAAAAAAAAAAAACAAAAAACGCCCACAACGTGCCAGCCTGTCCTGGGTCAGAGAAGCAGCCAATACAGTCACTGGTTTCAAGAGGAGAGTGTTTATTGCAGGAGAGTCAATATCCAACAGCCAGTGGGTCACCCCTGAGGCAGACCGCACAGGATTCTCGACAAGAGACTCAGATGATTTTCTGGAGTGACCTGAGCCTCTGTAGCCAGTGCCACACTAACCAGGCAGAAGCCAGTGGCCTCCTCAAGGAGAGACACTGTGTCCTCCATCTGGCTCAAGTCCTACCCCCAGAGAAGCTCCTGGAAGTCATGATTCACTAACTTATACAATCCACCCTACTTTAAAGGACCCATTAATTTTGTCAAGATTCATGATTTAAATGTTAAAACATGACTGTTTCAGTTACTCGGGCATTTCATGATTCTAAAGCTCACCCTACCAACCCCTTCCTGTTTTTTCAGTTATCACTAGAGAGGTACTTTGTGCTTAAAGAGCCCCGACCTTCCCTGCTAACTTCTGACAGGTTTACCTTCTAGGACATCAAAAATGGCTCCTAAGGCCTTATTCACACACTGGAGGAACTCCCTGACGTCACGGGCTGGATAGGAGGAGACGTTGCAGCCAATCCAGTTATCGTGGACCCCGTAGCCAACACCAAAGCCATCAGGGACGACAGGGGCAAAGCCCCCGATGTTCACAGCAGGGCTGGTCAGGGTGCTGGTGGACAGGATGTTGTGGTTGATCTGCCCGTAGGCTGGGTCCAGGTATAACTCAGGCAGTTTGTGGCCTTCAGATGCTGCCAGGTATCTCAAGGCAAACAAGTGTCTGTCAAATCCCTGGCCTGTGGGACATAAGGCAAACAGTGACTGATGTATCCTTCACCTGATTCTCCAATAAAACTATCCGTCTGCAACTTGGCCTCTGTCCTAGCAAGATGGCAAAAGCACAGCTCAAAACTCTGAGCCTAAAAAGGTGTTCAAAGCAATCAGTAACAGGAGGGTACCTGTTAAGAAAAGCCTTCAGAGGCCATGGAGTCCCACTGCAGCCCAGGCATACCCTGACTCCAGCCCATCTCCAGTGAGCTATCCTCTAGCAAGGGGGAGATCCTATAGCAAAGGCCATCCACTTCTCTGCTGGACAGCTCCAGCAGGAAGGCCTTCCTAGGTCCTGGCCCACCTCCCACTCCCTCCCAGGGCAGAATGAGGCTCATCGTGGGGACACTCACCCATTGCGGCCTCCTTTGTCAGCTGGTTGTGGTATTTGGAGCACTGGCTGATCATCTCCTTCAGCTGTTCTGTGCTTTTCTGGGAAGGCGCTCTGACAAAGGCCTCCGAACACTTCTTGGTGAACACGGAAGCCGGCCGGACCGTCTCAGTGCGGCCATGTTTGAATGCTGCCGTGCTGCAGGACTCGTAGGTGGCCACTGTCTGCCCGTACTGCTGGAGGAAGGCCATCTGGAAAGAGAGCTGAGCCACGGCATCGGGACTGAGCTTGTGCTTCTTCAAGAACCCTTTGCCTCCTCTCTGAAACTGGATGCTATCCACAGTGAGGGTCTTCATGGTGGAGTCAAACTTCTCTTTGGCTTTGGTGATTCCAGCTTTCAAGGTGTCATTCAGTCTGAAATTGAGTTTCTGCACAGCCTGTGATGAGTCGACAGGTGCAGGCTGGGCCTGGGGTGTGATGGCGGGGGTCTGGGTACTATCTTTAAACATATCATTGAAGACTCTAAGCACAGCGACACCATCACCCCAAGAGTGCTCAAAGTTGATGGCGGAATTCCCATCTTTGGCTATGATGAGGTTGAAGGATTTGTCAAACCATCGGTTCACACCGTCTCCGTGCAGCATGGTATGGGACAGATGGGCCAGGTCTTTGATGGGGAAGTCATCAAGACACAGACAGAACACGGCCGAGTCCACTTTGCCAAGCACTTCCTTGTTCCCATTGTTCAGCAGCTCCTGCCTCAGCCCTGCCCACGTGTCTCGGTTTTCAGTGGGCAGATATGCCAGAGGGAACTCAGGAGTGGGGCTCTTGTCAGAGAGAATGTACTTCAAGTGAGCATGGACTTCTGCTGCTTTGAGAATGTTCCCATCTTGGTCCAGGATATCAAAGATGTAAAAATTCCCATTCCTCAGGACTAGTAGGTGCTTTTCCTTCTCAGCGGTAAAGAGCTCGTCTCGACCAGGCTTGGGCAGCCGAGTTGAATTGAAAAGTCTAAAATACTGCGACATGTCCAAGGGGTAGGCATTGACCATGTAAGCCCCATACCAGGCCAGGGATGAAGGCACAAGGCGGATAATTCTCTTGAAGGCATCAGTGTTGCTTTTGGCAGGGTTGAGGTGGAACACCTCTGGCTCAAGGAGGCCAGCCCGAAGAGTCTTCATAAACCGCATGGCTGACACAGTTAAGTTAGTTGCCCGTGTGAGCTGGTCATTATAATCAGGCTTTGGGTCAGGGTTGAAAGACACGAATGGATTAAAATTCAGAACAATGGAGTCTCGGGCAGATAGGTACATATCAAACCAGGGACCTAAAAAGATATTTAAAGTAATAAGTTACAAGCACAAAAGGTTCATTCTAGAAAACTCACACATTTATTTGAGAAGCTCTGGCTATGTGTAGACAGGGGTGCTTAGTACTAGGAAAAAGGATCCCTGCTGTCATGGAGAAGGGAGACACAAAATTATCATAGAGAGGTACAGAGACCCGCCAAACGTGTGAAGATCTGCCACTGAGAAGGCTTCCCTGTGTACTGGCGTTCAGCTTGCTTTGCGGATTCAGAACTGTCCAACGGCCAGTAAACAGTTGTCCAACAACACACACTTCGGAGGAAAAACCAATCAATTTCTTTCCTGCACATGGCAAGCCCTAATGTGCAAAGATGCCTGGAAAAGTCCTTTCGGGTCCTGGATGAGAACAAGCCCAAATGCTATGACTCCAAAGTCAACATAAGCAAACCTCATATATGAAAAAAAACCTTCTGATAGTGCCTTTGTTTTATAAGGTCCAAGGTCCAGATGGGGTTCCTCAACAACTTGTAAGGGTTGACAAATTTCTAACCAGCTGAGATAATGAAGTCAACGGATGAACTGCTGGTATCAGAATAACTGTTAGAGACCAAACAGGAATGGAAGGAAAGTGTGTCTGCAGTGATAGAAAACCAGGGAAGTCATGTTTGACCAAAGCAGCCTCCTCTGGGGTACTCCCATGGTGCATCCTGGTAGGGTGGTTCCTGGAGCAACTGAAAACCATGGCAATGGGGCTCACGCCTGGCAGGTCAAGGCCAAAGCCAAGCCACATGAGGAGGCGCCACACCAAGGTGGCCACAGGGAGGATGTGGGCTTTGCCCATGGTAATTCAACCAGTCAGCTCAGTGGCACAGTGGATAGAGTGTCAGGTCTGGAGTCAGGAAGACTTAGTCATATTTCTGAGTTCAAATCTGGCCCCTGACATTTACTAGCTGTGTGACTCTGGGCAAGTCCCTTAACCCTGTTTGTTTCAGTCTTCTCACTCCTAAAATGAGGCGGAGAAGGGAGTGGCAAATCACTCTGGCATCTTTGCCAAGAAAACTCCAAATGGGATCACAGAGTCAGACACAACTGAAAATGACTGAATTACACAGTTCAACCATTAGGGGGACTGTGATCTATATCAGTTAAGGGAGGTCAATTCTGACAAAAGCCCAAATCTGAAAAACTGAATAATTTTCTATTGCCTAACAAGGCACATCTCTGTAAAATGTCAGCTGGATTCAGAAACCAGTTTGTACTCCTTAGATCACTTCACTGATTATGGCCACAGAGACAGACATCCTCCTGAGAGAAGGTGTTTCTGTGGTATTCCAGAAGGTTGGCACCAAAGGGAGTCTGTGTTCTAATCCCCCTGTTCCTTTTGGAGTGACCCAAGCAGTTTCCTCCCTTCTCTGGGCTCCAGTTTTCCTGTCTCTAACATTGTAGGGGTAAGGACTAAGTTTCTGTCTGACTCTAAAATAAAACACCATATATTTCAGAAGAGAAATAGCTGCTGTCCCTGGCTGGCAGTGGGGCACTTTCCCCATCACAGGGTAACCTAAGCCCAATCCAGAACTCAGCAGTCAAGAAAAGCCCAATGCAGTGGGATCACTGTGCAGAGCAGCCAACAAACCTTCCCAGTGCCCCGCTGGGAGCCTGTGAGAACAGGACTTTGGGCATAATGTCATGTGGGGTACAGTGTCACTGTGTGATTATCCTGAGTCACAGCTGGTGAGGCCAGGGCTTTCCAGATGACCCTAGGGCTGCTGAGGGAAGGGCTGGCCTGCTTGTGGTCCCTGCTGAGAGATCTCCATCTTCCTTGGGGTGGAAAGATTAGGAAGCTGAACAGTCAGAATCCTGGGCTGTGAGCCCCAACTCTGATGCCGACTCACTGTGTAACCCTAGGCAGGTCATTATCCTCACTTGACCTCAGTTTTTCCATCTGTAAAGTGAGAAAATATTAAACTTTGTATTTCATGGGTCTGTTGTAAAAAAGTGCAGCATTATAGAAATGGGAACTAGAGATGCCTGACCATTTACTGGCAGCCATCCAAGGCGCCATTTCTTGGCAGTTTTCTTCCCATCTTTTTTTGGTCCCTCCTACACTCCCAGGTCCACTAAAGCCAGGATTTCTGCCCCATCCTCCCCCTCAAATGCCTACTAAAGGTTCTGGGAGCAAGACACATAGGCAGCATGGCCGCTTAAAGGTGTCATGAGAACTGAATGGGGTCCTGAGTGTGGCCAGGGTGCGGGCTGGTGATGACCCCTGACCTTCAGTGCCTGACTGCCCACAGGTCAGATGCTAGGGACTGAATTAAAACAGAGGAAGCTGCAGGTCGGTCACATGAAGGATGACATGGATGGTTTTCTAATACTTGGCCAGTGGTGGGGCATAAAGGAAGGGCAATGAACTGGGATTTACAAGAACTGGGTTTGAGTCCAGCTCTGCCACTTACTAGCTGCAGCTCCTGAAGCCTCAATTTCCTCATCTGTGAAATGGGGACAGCAAAATGTACACCATCTCCCTCAGAGGTTTGCTGGGAGATAAACTGTAAAGTGCTCTAAAAAGATGGTTATTATTATCATTGTTGTGTCAAGGGGCTAGCCTGATGCCTCTTTTTGGGGGGAGTGAACCCTCTGGAGAGGCTCCAGACCTGCTGCCAGAGGACCCGACTCATCACCAGGGAGACCAGAGCAGCCACGCCCCTGCTCCCTAATGATGGAGGTGTGCTGGCCCATGCCCATCCATGGGGGTGTCAGGCCTCGCCAGTGTGGCCAGGGGCACTGCTCTGCTGAAGTGTAGGGCCTCCATAAGGGGAGGACGGGATACCCTGGGAACACTACTGGACTCAGAGCAGATGGACGGGTGACAGAGGGGAGAGAACATGGGTTTGGGTCCCAGCTCTGTGACATTAGGGGAAGTTGCCCCACTCTGAGCCTCTTTCCTGCCCCCCCCCCCACAGCTGCTGCCTCCAAGAGGGTCCTGTGAGCTGCTCTGATGGAGGACGTTTTCAGGAGGCACTGGAGTCACTGATATACATACATGCTGGGGTCCTGGCTGGCGTCCTCCAGGGCCTTGCTTGACCTCTCCCTCTCTCTTTTTCTCCTTTTTCTCTCATCCTTTTTCTCCTGCCTCATCTTTCTGCTCTGGCTTCTCTCCTGTCCATTTCTTTTCCATCCTTGTTTCCTTCCCTGGTTCTTGAGAGAGCAAAATTAACACAGGTAATACCCCACTTGGCCCTGCTGCCCCTAGAACTCAACCCAGAGTCAGGCAAGCACCGTCTATAGCAAAGCCACAGGGACTCCCCTTTAGCTTTCTGGGCAGAGAGGCAACGGGCACAACAAGCAGCTGGAAGTCTTGGATTCCTCACCGGGGCACATAGGCCCAGCCCAGGTCTTCCACCTCCTGGACGGGCAATCCTGAACAAGTCACGGAGCCCCTCTGAGAGCTGTCACCCCTCTTATTCATGGGGTCACAATGAAAAGCAGGGCAGAGGCAGGCAGCATGGATCCAAATACTGGCTCTCAGACCTGCTAGATGCTTGCCAAGGAGAAATCACTGTTTCTGAGCCTCAGTTTCCTCATCTGTAAAATGAGCCTAATAACCAGCTGCCCAGGGTTGTGGTAAGCCAAAAGAACCAAGAAATGCTTGGCCCCCAGAGCACACTCCCATCTTTCCAAGGGGCAGGCTCTGGTGAAAGGAGTGCTGGAGGGGGAGTGGGGAGACCTGAGCTCCAGGCTCAGCACGGTCACTGAACTAATAACTGCAGGCCCTGGGTTCAGTCCCTCCCTTTCTTGGTCCCTCAGCTGCCCTTGTGTAAGACCAAGGGCCTGCACAAGGAACAGTCCCCTAGGTCCCTTCCAAGCCAAACTTTCTATTTTGCTTTATGTACAGAAAAAGTGCCAATAGGGGCCACAGCTGCTAGGGACAATATTTATGTGTGCAAGCACACATGCACTCATGTGCATGTGCACTCGTGCACACACATACAGACAGAAGCTGCTGGGTCCAAATCCATTTTCCCAAAGACAGGGCCCCTCGTTTGGGAGCAGGGGTGCCGGTTGTAAATGCCTCCATGGGACTTGTCCCTCAGCTTTCTCCCCTTCAGCCAGCAGGGCCCTCGGCTCACCAACACTACTGGGCTGCCCTCCCTCGAAACACTTTGAGGACCAGAATTCCACAGAACGTGGCCAGGCCTCAGGTCACAAGGTCCCCAGGGCAAGATGAATGTGCTCTTCACTCTGCTGGACCAGAACAGTCGGGCTTCACTGGAGCCTACCTGAAATATAGCTTGTGTGTTTATTTTGCTTGTCCTGAGCAAGCAGCCGTTCATGGAGTTCTTTGCCGAGGCCGCTTTCAAAAGTCCTGCAGAGCTGCTCCGTTCTCCTGTGACATTCAAGAAGGAAGCGTCAGACCACAGGACAGTGAGGGCTGAGGAGAGGCTGCAGCCCCCAGTCAGGCTAGGCTAAAGGACAGCTCCCAATTCTGGGGATTTTACTGTTTACAAACTACCCCCACGTCAGAGATCATTTACACCAGTGCTAACATCTACATAGCAGCAGCAGGTTTGCAAACCCCTTTCCCCAGGCTCTCTCTGGAGGGGCACTGCCTTGCCAGACCCATAGTTAGTGACCAAGTTGGGATTTTAGGCCAGGCCCCTCCTGCCTTGGAGTCCAGAGTTGTGCCCACCAGCCTCCTGCCTCTAACCTGAGCTCGTCCCCCAGCCCCAGCTAGCTCCCTGCTAAAGGAGCAGGCAAAAGACACGGATTGTTTCCCACTGGCTGAGCTTCATCCCTGCAAGGTCCCAGCAACTCCCATCCCATCTTTCCCAGCTTCTTTATGTGCTGTCTCCCCATTAAAGTGTGAGCCCCCTGAAGGCAGGGACTGTCTTTTGCCTTTCTTTGTGTGTGCAGTGCTTAGTATGGTGCTGGGCATCCAGAAGGGGCTTAAATAAGTGTTTACTGACTGATGGAGCTGCTGCTGGTGATCTCTGAGAGACCCAGAGGAAGGGGGAGGTGCCCAGGACTGGGGGGAGCAGAAGTCGTCCTGGTTGGTCACAAGGGAAAGCATGTGTGTGTCTGGACTATAGGCCAGCGGACTGATTTGTAAATCTTGGAAATATCTCAGCAGACATTAAAGGAGAGGCTTGTGGCCACTAAAGGGTGATGTGACATCACCAAGCCCAGGCCAGAGCGACTTACTTCATGTCTGCTTTTTGCCAGGGAAGGCCTGGCAGAGCAGCCTCTAAGTCTCATGCTGCCCTCGTCCGTGATGAAGTGGCAACATGGGCTCCATGACAGTACAGTTTGGTGGATCTGGGAGAAAACTGAACTGAAGGCCTGGCCCCCCAGTGCTCCTTAAAGACATGGTAACCTGGAGGAAAGTCTCCAGTGGGGGTTCCAAACACCTGTCCCTGGTACATCCTCCTTCACATTTTGGTCACTGACTTGGCTCTGGGAACAGATCACACGCTTGTCAAACTAGCATCAATGGAGGCTTGAGAGAGCAGCTAACACGTATGCAATGACGGTTAATAGAGATCAGAGTAAAGATTTACACAGGGATTCAAAAAATGAACTTCACAAATGAAAGACAAGAGGAGACATGGCCTTTTCTTGTGAAAAAGATCTGGCAGGCCTAGTGCACAGCAAGCTCAAGAAGAGTTGAGAGGGAGACACGGCAGCTCACAAATCTTCCACTGCCTGAGGCTCCATTCAGAGACACTGCCCACAACAAGTCAGGTAACAGTGTCCCTGAGCTCTGCCCTGGCTGGGCCACAGCCAGGGATTGTGCTGAATTCTGGGCACCACACGTTTAAGGGCTCTGATGTGCTGAGGCATCGTGGGGCATGGCCTGGTCCTGCTCCTGAGGAAGATGCTGGTGGATCCTCTAAGACACCCACTGTACCAGGGCTCCTCTAACCTGAGAGGTGTGCCTGGACATGGCTCACCTGAGGCAGGAATCTCATCTAGTACACTGATGAGAAGCCCATCAGGCAGTGCTGTCCTCCCACGGAGAAGACTGCCTCCTGAAGTGACAGGCTCCCTGACCACCTCTCGGCAGAGACTGCAAGCAGGTGGGCTGTAAAGACACTGTCATCTCAAGTGCTTTTCGATCCAAAGTCAAGTCTATGATTGCTGGTGACGTGATTCAAAAATTAAAAGTTTGTTTTCTAAATTGACAAAGCAAAGGACCAGCACCTGGACAAAGGACCAGCACCTGGACACTTCATTACCTCACCCAGTACTTTGCCTCTAAGGTTCGGCTTGACCTGACCCTACTGGCCTCTCTGGCCCTTTTAACCACTTCAACATGCATCAAGTACCTACTATGTACAAGGCACTCTCCTCCAGGTGATGGAGATGCAAAGTGAAAGTGGCAGTCCCTGCCCAAGATGCTAATGTTCTCCTGGAACATGACACCTATGGGGGGAAGTGGGATACAAAGGAAGGAACACCAGAACCTTCCTCTAAGGACCCCAGAGGACAGACAGAACCCTTGCTGCTGGGTGGGAGGGGAAAGGAGGAAATCAGGCAAGACCACATAGCGATGGCTCCTGAGAGGTGGGAGAGAGGAAAGGGCTTAGGTGCTTGGGCCACAGCTGCATCTGGAGAGGCAGAGATAGGAGCTCGCCTAAGAGCCCTCATGAGCACGGATCAGGGGGAGCAGCCCCCCAGGTGGCTAGTGTCCAGGGTTTGCACTGGCCTCTGTGTCTCCTCAAGTTCTTCTCTTCCCATTTTGGCCATGGATATCTGAGGGTATAAAAGGCATATTCCCCTGGAGTGGAGCTTTGGGCTGGCCAGCCCGGCTGTGGTAGGGAGCTTTCTTTCTCAAGGGAAAAACAATTAATCTTTGGCTTTGTAGCTCTAGGCCACCTTCAGGTTGGACCAGTTCTATCCCACATCTTCTGGGTTACCTGAACTGGCTGTCATCCAAAAGAGGTCTCTGGGCACTGAGGTATCTTTTCATGGTGTCTTCAAGTTTGGGAATAGGCAGCCTGAAGGAAAGAATTCCAAGTCAGCCAGGTGGGATTTAGATGGAGAAGAGTAATTGCACCCACCACCCACAGTAACCAAGCACATCTTGGCACGTTGATTTTTTTTTGCAAAAACTGAAGAGAAATTATTCATGAAGACTGTCTTGATGGTCTCTGTGAGCCCACCTACCCACCTCTGAAACTCAATGTGGCCAAGCTAAACTCAGCAGCTTCCCCTTAGAATAGTCCATCCCCACCACCCTCCCAGGCACCTCAGGCATTTCCAATTCTTCCCTCCCTTTCCCTACCTTCCTGTAACCCAATCACTTCTTGTTCCTTCCTGTGGATGGAATGTCATGTACAGTCACCCCTCACCTGCAATTCCAGCCTCTGTCCTCATCCTTCCTTCCGTAACTAAGGCAATTCTCCTGAGACACGACTCTGTATTTCAGTGGCTCCCTACTGTTTCTGGGCTAACACACAGCCTGGCATGTTGGGGCCCTGGAGGTCTGAGTACAGGTGAGCCTCCTGCTTTGCCTCAGATCCCCTCCTCTGCCGCCTCCTACTCCGTGCTCTTGGCTGGCTCTGTCCAAGAGCTACCTTCACTGGGCATGTCTGTCCTGTAGACTTCAGAGAAAGGCAAAGCCCTCAGAGGCACAGCCTACTTTGCTTCTGGTCTCAGTCTTTCTAGGTGCTTCCCCCCTCAGATCAACATCCCCACTGGAAACAAGGTGGAAAAGGCTAAACCCCCTGACCTCTGAGATCCCTTCCAGCAATGGGATTCTGGAAAGTGGGGGCAGGAAGGCTCCCCCAAGGGAGGACGGTGCCATTAGTTTTGACTAATGACTTCTATTAGGCTTACAATCCACTGACACCCCAAGACTAGGGTTTTTTGAGAAACTATTGTCCAATCATGTCTCCCCTATGGTCATCTACCGCCACCCCCTCATCTCCCAGATGACCAAATTCAGATGAGACAAATGAAGTGCCTCCCTTGCCCAGGATTCCAGGGGTGGAGCTAGTAACTGAATCTGGGTCTCCTGACTCAAATCCAGCGCTCTTCCCAATTCTGCCTCAAAAAGAGACTAAGTCATAGAACAAAGGCTTGTGCTGGCAGTGACCTAAGCAGTCATCTCGTTTGACAGTCTGGGCCCACCTCAAAAAGGTGAGAATCGGATTATCAGTACTCTGGGATGGACTATGGTTTTTAAGACCATCAACAAACATTAATTTAGCTGTTGGCACCCTGTATGCAGGAGTCTTGTTCAATGACCCCTGACCTCAATATGTTGGTCAGGCCTCTAGAAGGACACTGAAGGAAGCTGCCAAACTCGAAGCAATGCCCAAATGCTTGAAATCACAGAACCACTGGAGTGATGCAGTAGGGCTGAGAGTAGAGATCTGAACCATAGCAATAGAAAAATAAAAGGGGTCTGCAGGGACCAGCAAGGGGGGACCCCGCCTCTCAAAGCCCCAAGTGAGAGGGTTCAGCCAAGATCTAGAAGTTAACAGCAGCCACACTGTGTCCACTTAGAAATCTAACAAAAAGGTAAACGGAGGCAATTCTCCAAGCAAGATATTTATTAACAAGGGCATGTAAACTGATAATAAAAGCTGAGTTCTGAGTACAATCAACCTATGAGGTTAGTAGTGACCAATAGACTGGGTCACTGGTCTCTCTTGACCAAACCCCGGGAGGGCTGGCAGGGCCTTTTATGCTGAGGTGTGTTTTCCTTCTGACTGGCCTGACAGCTCATCACTGGACCTCCCTGGGCCAAGTAAGGCAATCCCAAAAGGTAGGCCTTGTAAGGAGGACGGTAAAAAAAATCTGGGCTTTATCATTATGCTCAAGCTTAAGTTCAGGCCTCAGAGAATACATGACTAACAAGGCTTCTCTTAGCCAACATTCTGCCCCCAAGACAGAGAACTCAGCCGTGTCCTCGGCCCGGGCAGGTTTAATGAGCCACCGCCGCCCACACCCCCCCCCCCCTTTCCGGGTGAAGGGAGGAAGGGTCCCTGCCTCGGGAGGGTCACGGCCTCGATCAAGGGCAGAGGAGACGCTGCTGGATCCTCCCCAAGCGAACGTTCTCGTCCCGAGGGGCAGCTCTGGGTCGGGGGAGGCTCAGCAAAAGCGGCAGCGGAACACGGGGGTTCGGGGATCCCCGCAACAAAGGCGTCTGCGGGGGGGGGGAGGGGGAGGGGGGCCCGGGGCAAAGGGGCGGGCCCCACGGGGGGGTGTGGGGGGGGGGGGGGGAAGGCACGGGTGGCTAAGACCTTTCACCCACTTAGGACCCTGCCCTACCCCAAGGCCGACCGCGGGCTCCCCTCCCCCTCAGGCCTCCCAGAGGCGGCGGCCCGGGTCAGAGGCAGACCCCAGGGGTGCACTGAGGGCGGAGGGAGGGAGGGGGCGACAAAGCCGAGCCGCAGCCCCCCGCCCCCGCCCCCGCGCCGGGCGCACACACAAGGCGCCGCACGCGGGAGGCCCGCGGTACCTGGGCAGGCTCGCCTGGTAGTGCAGGGTGGGCACGATGCTCCGCTGCAGGTACTGCCGCCCGGCCTCGGCTCCGGCCCCCGCCTCGGCCCCGAGCAGCCTCCGCCCGCAGCCTCCGCTGGGCATCCAGAGCGGCGGCGGCCGCGGCCCGAGCCTCAGGCGCGCCACCAGCGTCCCCATGGTGGGAAGGGAAGCAGTGGGGTGCGGAAGGCCGGGTGAGCCGTGAAGGGCTCTGACACTGGTGCTGGGGGTTCCGGGAGAGGCCGAGGCAGGCACACCCACGGGGGGAGGGGCTGCCCGAGAGTGGGGGCAGGGCACGGGGAGGATCGTCCCGGAGGCGGAAACGCCGGGAAGTGGCGGCAGTAGGGGTGACTCCTGGGACTGGAGCCTGTGACGGGGAAGGCAGGACCAGAGCAGGATCTGGGGGTAAAGGTCATGAGTATAAGAAGGAAGCGGCGAGGGCCAGGAGGTCGCGTGGGGGAGGGGCTGCTGCTCCCGCCCCGGACCGGGGGCTGCCCCCACTGAGGGACCCTTCCCAGAGCTCGGAGCCAGCCCCCCTGCCTCAGTTTCCTCATCCGCAAGCCGCGGCTAGTGACAGCACCTCGGCCAGGGCTTCGGCACAGACCGAAGGAGATAATACTATTTGTATTCGTCCTTCGTCCAGTGCCGGGCACACAGTAGTGGCTTAACAAATGCTTGCTGAATGGATGATGAAGGAAAGAGTTTGTTAATGAAATCTTTTTACATCGTTTCTATTTTTTGTTATCTTAGAAGTCTCATTCATTTCATGCAGTCATTCCTTTGTGGTATATGATGGTGATGGAATGCTATTGTGCCATAAGAAATAACCAGGGGATGGTTTCAAAAAAACGTTGGAAGATTGATGGATGGTGAGCTGGATACAGTAACAACAATATTGCAACAGTGATCAATTGTGAAAGACAAGACTATCCCTTTGGGACGCTATCCACCTCCGGAGAGAGAACTGAGCAGTTTGAGTGCACTTAAAGCATAATATGTTCTTTATTTTTCTTGCTGCAACACGGCCAATATGGAAATATGTTTTGCATGATTTCACATGTTTAATGGATGAGGAAGGGACAGGGAGGAGGAAGAGAATTTGGAATTCAAAGTTTAAAAAAGAATAAATAATAATAAACAATATTACTAATTATTTAATAATAATAATTAAGATATTAATAACAGAATAAATAAATAATACATTTATATTTTTAAAAAGAAGTTTCATCCTTAAATGCCCTCGGGGTATGGGCACAATGGAAAAAGTACTGACTTTGGGGTCAGAGGAGCTGGGTTCAAGGTTTTCCTCTCATACTTACCACCTGAGTGACAAGTATTAAGCTAGTCACTTCCTCTCCCATCTGGCAAATGAGAGAGCTGGACCAGACAGCTTCTGAGGCTCTTTTCAACTCCAGATTTAGTTTAGTTGAATCTTTTGTCCAGCTTTTAATAAAGTTGCTTCCCTTCCCCCGATTCTTACTATTTGTATGAGGAGATAGTCTTCATAATCTTCTGCCATCCTCCTCCATAACATTCTACAAATGATTTAACATAATAAATTAGCCTTGTCCAAGCAGAGTTGGTGTTTGCTGACAGAAGGAGTTTCGAGGTTCTTTTGATCTCATTGTGGCGATTAATTTGCGTGTGTTAGAAAATGCTGATAGCCTGTCCTTTTGTCCACTTCTCACCATTGGCCTCAATAGCTTGCTGAAAATGGTTAGGTTGGAAATGCCTTAATTAGATAACGTTTTCTTCTCATTTTACTCTTCAAATTTGGTTTTGCTTTTGCTGTTTGCTCCAGCAGGTTGGAGATATGACTGTACAGAGACAGCAGATTGAGAAATGACTCCCTTAATGATAATCAGTAATTTCCTACCTGTTAAAAATAGATCTTTTTCCACACAAGACTGTTGTCTGGTTACGCTATTCCCATCATGTACTGGTAAAGAGGATTTTTTTTTTTTTTTTGCTTTTTGGAGGGGGGAAGGTAGGGCAATTGGGGTTAAGTGACTTGCCCAAGGTCACACGGCTAGTTTTTATGTAAAGTGTCTGAGGCCAGATTTGAACTCAGGTCAAGAGGATTATTTTTTAGCCCAAGTGTAGTGTAGAACCAGAGATCTAACCAGATTAATTGAGCAGAGGTTCAATAAAGTTCAGTGGTTCCCTACTGCTATTGAGCAAAATACAGATTTCTCTATTTAGCATTGAAAGATCTTTATTCATATGCAATGAGGATATACTAGAACCTGTTCCAATAAATATGGGAGTGAAGCAAGGGTGCTCACTCTTACTCCTCTAATTTGAGATAATTCTAGAAATATTGACAATAAGACAAGAGAAAGAAATCAAAGGCGTAAAGAGGGTAAAGAGGAGACAAAATTATCCCTATTTGCTTATGATATGATGGTTTATTTGGAAAACCCTAGAGAATCAACAAAGATATTAGTGGAGACAGCTAAAAGCTTTAGCAAAGTTGCAGGCTACAATATAAACTCTCAAAAATCAACAGTATTTCTACATAATAACAATAGAATACAAAAAAACAATAATAGAAAGGGAAATCTCATAACTACAAAATGCACATAAAAGTCTTTTATAGATTCAATTACAAAGTTTTCCTTGAAGAAATAAAGAAAAACTTAAAGAGCTGGAGGAATATTCGGTTCTTGGAGGTAGGCCATGGGAATGTAATAAAAGTGACAATGCTGCCAAAACTAAGTTGTATGTTTAATGCCGTACCAATCAAATTGCCATGGAGAAAATTATAAAACTTAATAAAATAATAAAACTCATTTGGAAAAAGAAGAGATCTAGAATATTAAGGGAATTGATGAGGAGAAGTAAGGACAAAGGGGGAAATAGAACTTCCAGACCTCAAACTTATAAAGCAGCAGTCATCAAAACCATCTGGTATTGGTTAAAGAATAGAGAGAGAGATCAGTGGAACAGTCTAGACAAGGAAGATTAACAGCCAATAGAACTCAATAACCTAGTGTTTGATACAGTGAAAAATAAATTATCTTTTTTTTTTAAATAAAAAGTTGCTGGGAAAACTAGAAAGCAGTCTGACAAAAATTAGATCAGCATATTACACCATGCTTCATTATACATTTCAAATGGCTGTTGTTGTCAAATCATTTCAGTCGTGTCCAGCTCTCCGTGATCCCATTATGAGGTTTTCTTGACAAAGATACTGAAGTAGTTTGCCATTTCTTTCTCCAACTCATTTTAAAGATAAGGAACTGGAGAAAACAGGGTTAAATGTCATACATTTATGTTAAATGTCAAAAAGAGTCATACAACTAAATATCTGAGGCCTGATCTGAACTCATGAAGAAGAGTCTTCCTGATTCCAAGCCCAAGGCTCTATCTACTGCACCACCTAGCTGCTCCTTTAGATGGATACATGGACATGACCTTAATGTTAAAGATCATAAGATTAAAAAAATTATAAGAGAAACATATCATATACCTCACATAGACTATGAGACTTAACCAAATAAGAGAAAGAGGCAATTACAAAAGACACAAAAGTTAACTTTGATTATGTGAATTTGAAAAACTTTGTATCAATATTAATGCATCTAGGATAAAAAGGGAAGTGGTCAAATGGGGGGAAAATCTTTGTATCAAATTCCTCTGATAAGGGTTTGCTAGCCATGAAGTATAAACAATATATGTGTGTGCATATATATGTGCATGCATATACATGTATATGTATATATATACATACATGTATATATACCCATGCCCATTGTAATGGGAATGTAAATTTTAAAGTTCTTCCCTGCCCCTAGGCTAAAGTGCACCTAGAGCCTGGGGTGGGAGGCTTGTTTTTCAGTAGATACTTTTTGATTGGCCAGTGAGTCAATAAGGTTGTTACATTCTCTGAGCCAGGAGAAGGCTATATAAACTCTGATTTGAGGCTTTGTTTTGGGGCTCATTTTGAGAAGTGTTCTGTGATTTGATCAGATGAGACTCTGGGAAGCTGTTGTTGAGAGTCCCCCGGCTTTGAAAAACCCAGATGTTGATTTGGTTTGGATGTAATGGTTGGACAGTTTGGAAAACTGTCTACTTGATCTGTGTCTCTGTCTTGATAATTCTGTCTGTATATTCTGAAGTTCGGGGTGCTGACCTTTTTCCCCTGAACTAGGTGAACGATACATATTTGACTGATTAAAATAAGCTTGTTAACCCATTTTGAATTGGTTTGCTTTATCAAAGCAGATCCAAGAACCTGTGTTGGCAAGGACCCTGGGGATGCTGGGGTGCTTGCTGCTACACACACACACACACACACACACATATATATATATATACATATCTATACCTATATACATATACATACATATATAGGTATCTATATATCTATACATATACATACATATATGTAACTAATAGCCATTCCCCAATAGATTAATGGTCAAAGAATATGAACAAACAATTCTCAAAGAACCATTGCAAATTATTTACAACCACATGAAAGAGTGTTCTGAATCAATAATAATAAGAGAAATATCAAATAGGTTATTGGGAATGTGGGACTGAAGCTCAGGAGACTAGGGCTAGATATATATCATTGGGATTCATCTTATAGCAATGATAATTCAGCCCATGGGAGCTAAGGAAATCACCAAGTGAGAAACCTTAGAGAGAAGGGTCAAGACAGAGCCTTGCAGACAGACCCACAGTGAAAGGATATGACATTGATGGGGTACCTGGGGTCTAAACCAATTTGTAAAACCAGTTTGTACAATTGTAACTGCAATTTGTATTGTAAAATTGTAATCTGTAAAATCCCTTTCCCAGCCTCAAACTCTGCCCCTTCCCCCTATCCGGGACTCGGCCTAGGCAACACCTTGTGACTCCTTTGTTCTTACTTAATCTCTTCATGTCTCCCATGTCCTGGCCCAAATACTCCTTTGTCCTTGCCTCATGTCTCCTCGGGTCTGGCCCAAATCTCATCTAAACTATCTATGCACTTAAGTCACAAGTTCCTCTCGGTCAGCTCTAACCTTTATCTGTGCACTGAGGTCCCTTCCCTCCGGTCAGCCCTGACAATGGCAGCCCTACCCTTTAAAGGTAAAAGTATGTACCCCTCTCACCTGCAGGTCCCCTAAAGGACTCTTGCCCGCTTCTCATAGAAGTGTAACAATAAACTTCTACAACTCTCACTCCAATTAAGCCTGAGACCTTGAATTCTTTCCAGATGCTATTGCAGGTTTTCTGGTCTTAGATAAGATCAGAGTTCCTGCTGAACCTAGAGGGAGCCATCCCTCATCAACATGACTGATGATTTTGAAAAGTAAACTGAGACAGAGCCATCAGACAGGTAGGAGGAGAACTGGGAGAGAACAGGGAGAACTCAGAAAGGGAGAGGGGCCAGGATGAGGTGGTCAGCACTTCCAAAAGCTGCAGAGGGGTCAAAAAGCGTAGAGAACTTTCAGGGGCCTCCCAGCCCCACTAACGGAATTTCCTTTCTCCTATACGAACATCTGCAAGGTTACAGGGCAGATAAGCAGGGCGACATGTAATCTTGTTTGTTTACACCCCCAGACATGGTCCTATGACATTGCCCTAATAAATAACTAACCTTAAGCAAAGGTAAATAGTAAAAAAGATCAAAGGAGGGTCCTTGTACGTTGTTTGCATTTTTTTTCCGGTCATGTGTATCTTCTGCTGGGGGACATATAAACTCTGTGTGTTCCTTGTATCTTTGACTCTGTATGAAATGGTTCTGTAATAAACCAGACTATTGATTACACCCCTATCTCGTTATTCTCACTGCTCACTAGCCCACCAACTGTGCTGGCCACAGCAAGTGATGCCCACAATGCGGGCCTCAGAACTGCTGTCAAGTCTCTAGCGACCAACCTCCAG
>NW_027187185.1:0-7898 GCF_028583685.1 Petaurus breviceps papuanus
TGAACCAACAGAAAGGCTCCCAGACCCCTGCAACAACAGCACTGTCCTTCACCAGTGGACAGTATTCACTCTATCTGCAGGACAGTCTCCAGACCCCTGCAACAACAGCACTGTCCTTCACCAGTGGACAGTATTCATTCTGTCTGCAGGACAGTTTCCAGACCCCTGCAACAACAGCACTGTCCTTCACCAGTGGACAGTATTCACTCTCTGTCTGCAGGACAGTCTGAGGGCTTCTTAGCCAAAAGCCAGGTTCCAGGACTTCTTCAACAACAGGACTGTCTTTCACCAGTGGACAAATCTGGCAAAACAACATCAAAACAGACAGACAAAGTACCAGCAAAACAGCCATGTCTCCTCAGTCCTTGGCAGCTCAGGGGGCAGGTCTCAAAAGTCCAGGGCAATTCAAAGCGGCCACCAGCAATTCTCTTAGTCTCTCTCTCTCTCCACGAGGTGCTGCTTCCAAGAAAAAAGGTCTTCTGCCTCTCTCTTGTGTCTCTCCAAATCTACATCACCAGCTCCTCCCAGTTCAGGACTTTCTTTTCACATCAACAAGCCCATCCCACAGGTGGGATTAACAAGCTCTGGGTTTTAACACAATCAATTTGAAAACCTAGCCAATACAGGGGGAACTTTAAATGCCATTACTATCACAGACCAAAATATGGTTATTCGATATTTGTTGAATTGAAATGAGTCAGGAAGCCTTTATAAGTTCCTTTCTTTCTTTGAGCCTCAGTTTATCGTGTTTACAAACTCTTACCTTTATGTGAACTCACATTTCTTAGAAGACAAGGAATAATAATTCTAGCAATTATTATTGGTATTTAAATAATGCTTTGGAGTTTATGTAGCCCTCACACCACTCCTCTCTGGATTCAGAGATTACTGGCTTTCTTGTGGGATATTTGGGTGATAAATGTGCCTTATTTAACTCAAGCAGAGCTGAGAACTCCAAAGGTCATTTAAATTCACTTTGCACCGGGCTAGCAGATAGAGCAAGGAACAAATATTTTAAAGGAGATAGAAAGGTAGAAGGACAGACAGACAGACAGATAGATAGATAGATAGATAGATAGATAGATAGATAGATAGATAGATAAATGATAGTCAGTCAGTAAACATTTATTAAACACTTATGTACCAGGCACTACGCATTTAAGAAGTGAATCAAGGGATGGCCCTTTTGGAAGACCTTCAGAGTTGGTGGCCGAAAGAGAAACAATTACTATTTACTTTCACTCTGCACCAGGAGGGTCAAAAAACTAACCATTTAGGGGTGGCCAGGTAGCACAGAAAGTAAGAGCACTCTCCCCAGTGTTGGGATAACCTGGGGATCGAATCCAGGCTCAGACACTTAGCACCCACCCAGAAACACCTGGCCGTGTAACCTTGAGCAAGTTACTTAACCCTAATTGCTTAAAAAAGAAAAAAAAAACCTAACCATTTAGCAGTGCTTGGACAGTGACCTATTGTTGTACAATTAAAGAGAGCCATAGTGAATTGGGTTTTACAGTATGCGCCTTTAAGAAAGAAATCTAGCCAGTAAACTCCAAGATAGGTTTTAGCCCTCCAACCCTCAGGTAAGGGCATGATACCCCATGTGGGGAGGGGAAAGGAGACAGAAGGGGAGGGGAGGGGAGGGGAGAGGAGAGGCAAACTGGAACTAGCCAAGCGAGTCTCCATCTGGAAAACTAGGACAGCCAGTGAAAATGCTCATGGTTGGAAGGAGTATCTTTTTTGAACAATAGCAAAAAGCCCGATATCTTTGTATCAAAGAATATGCATGAAGGGAGTGGGGCAAGTGTATAAGAAGCCTAGAAAGGTGGTTATGGGCCCGGTTATGATTGCCTACTAAATGCCAAGCACTGTGCTAAGTACCACCGATACAAATACAAACAAAACGGTCCCTGCCCTCAAAGACCTTAATTTTAATAAAGGAGACTATACGTGCTGGGGAACCAGAAAGGAGAAAGCATGTGAAGATGTGGTGTGGAGATGACTAGAGAGTGGTATTGAAGCTTGGTTCCAGTCAAAAATAAGAAACTCTTCTATTTCACCCCAGGATGGATCCAGGGGTAGAGTTCAAGTTTCTTAAGAGGAGGAGGCGGAGATGATGCAGAAGTAAGTGGTAGTGATATGATATGCAGATAGCTGAGGAATAAGGGGGGGGGGAAATCTAATTAACACTAAAACTATTAGTAAACAAAAGAGGGAAAAATACCCTGGGGACTGGGGACACAGAGCAAGGAGTGATGGAAAAAAAGGCAAGACAAAATAATCATAAGGTTGGACTTAGGGCTGAGAGGACTTGTGGAGGGTCAGAGTTGGTTCAGATTTTGAAAGAATTCAATCAGACCTCTTTGGCCAAGGGGAACTTCACTGATGCAAAAGCATACAGGTCTGAGACTTAGCAACGAGCTAAACAAAGGCATTGGTATAGGAAAAAGACCAGACATATACACAGAAAACTATACAGCCTATAGGATGGTGATGTAATTTTAGGGTGTCTAATGGGGGTTAGAGATTTAGGGATAGGAAGAGGAAGATGAATGACACAAGATAAGGGAGACAAGGGAAATTTTATGACCTAGGATGGGGGGAGACAAGGAATTCCATGGTCCAGGATGAGGGGGAAGTTCTACGGTATTTCAAGATAAAGGAAGAGACTTCAGGGAGCCTTCATGTTAGAGAATAAACTAGGGGCTTCAAAAAGTACTACAAAAGCAACCCTTAATGTTATTTTTAACCTTTGTATCCACATCATTACTTTTTCTTTTTTTTTTTCTTTTTGGAGGGGCGGGGAAGGCAGAGCAATTGGGGTTAAGTGACTTGCCCAAGGTTACACTGCTAGTACATGTTAAGTGTCTGAAGTTGATTTTGAACTCAGGTCCTACTGACTCCAGGGCCAGTGCTCTATTAACTGCGCCAACTAGGTGCCCCAACACATCATTTCTACTAGAAAAGCAACCCTTAATATTCTCCCTTAGGGCACATTTATATCCACATCAGATTTACTCTGGTGTGATAACTGCTCTTCTACAGCTCTTTGCTTTCTTCACTCCCTGAAGCATTATGTCCTTTCTCCTAGCTCTCCTCACACTACTCTTGCCCACTGGCAAGCAGCCTGTGATCTGTAGACCCCCTTTCATGACAGGATCTTCACATTTATCTGTTTCTTCCTCATATAAGCCTCCTTTAGTTTCCCAAGGCAATCAGCCAGTACACTGAATCTCATAAAAATTAACATCCTGGAAACTTCAATTGCGACCATTGTTAAGGAGCAGAGTCCCATGGGAAATACAGTCATTTCCTTCTAATATACTCTATTACATTTACAAAGCACTTCATATACATTATTTCATTTTGGTCTTTGCAGCAATCCAGTGAAGTAGACAGCAGAAAAATTATTATACAAGAACAATAGATTTGGAGTCAGAAGACAAGTTTAAATTCCATTTGCTATTTACTACCTGGGTGACCTTGGGTAAGTCAGTTAAACAATGTGTGTTTCAATTTCCTCATCTGTAAAACAAAGCAATTGGACTGGATTACCTCTAATGTTTCTTCAACTCTAAGTCCTAAAACCTATAATCTATGATTTCCACTTTACTGATGAGAAAAATGAAGCTCAGAGGAAAAGGAAAGAAGGAAGGAAGGAGGGAGGGATGGAAGGAAGGTAGAAAAGGAAGGAAGGAAAGAAAAAAGGAAAGGAAGAAAATAGTATTATTAAACATCTATTATATTCCAGGCACTGTGCTAAGTGTTTTTACAAACATCTCATTTGATCCTTCAAATAACTCAATGATCTTAGTATCCCAGTTTTACAGTGACAGAAACAGACAGCAATTAAATGACTTGTCTGAAATCACACAGCTTCTAAGTCGAAGAGCTAGGATTTGAATCCAGGTTTCCTGGCACCCAAATCAAAGCTCTTTCCATAAAGGGAAGAACCTCTGGGTGTTTTGTTTGCTTCCCTCTAACTCAGTGGTAGATAGAAGTAGGACAACATAGTCTTGAAGCTGAAAGGGACCCCAAAAGTCATTTATTCTAACTTGTACCTTAATTCAGTTTCTGTTATGTAAAGGATTCCAGGGTAAAGGATCCTGGGAGACATGAAGTACAGTGCGCGGAAGCCTCCTAGGCCCCAACTCTTTTCTTAGCTCCTCCCTCTTTTGGGGGCTATAAACTTGTTTCATTTCTGCACATGTCCATGGCACTATGGATGCATTTAGAGATGAGAGCTCCTTCCCTCCCCAGAAGCAGCTGTAGCAGCATGCATTTATAGTCACCTATCTCTACTTCTCTCCCTATAAGAGACTGAGGTGACAACTCAATAGAATTAGTCCATTTAGGTGCTGACTTTCAGCAGCAATCTGCAACCTACAATGAATCTATAAGAATAAGTAACTAAAAACAGAAAAGCTCTCAGGTACATTGAAGAAAAAGTACTATATTTATAGAAAGCACTGTGTCATGATTATTCCACAGAACAAATTCTACTGCCATGGAACTTCCCAAGGCTTTAAAATGAAAATGTTTGGTATTTCTGAATACCTTTTCAGGGTTATTTTTAGAACTTTGAGATCTTTTCATTTTCTTTTATTCCCAACCTACTTGTTTTAGTTCCTTGTTTGTAGAATAATCCTTAGAAAAACTACTGCCCATTTTGAATTATAATGGAATAACCAAAACAATCTATCAAATGAGTATGTGAATTGATATTTGATTTAGAAGTTATTTATGAATATCCATACTGATATTTAAATGAAATGGAAGACTAAAACAATTGCCCCTAATTATACTTAAGGAATTATGATACACACATCCACAAATCTCAGAAATGAATCCACTGAAGTTACTGATTCCTGAAAGCAAGGGGTAGGATATTGGCTTCTTTCCCCCAAAGTAATTACTGTTCTTGAAGACCCATCTGCCATCTCTCAGTCTGCCTTCATTCCAGTTTCTAAAGGGAAGTTCAAACTTTGAGCCAGGGTGAATAAAGGGCTCTCAGGGGGTGAGCTGCTCATCTTATTGATGTGAGCAAAAGTGTTGAGGGGATGCCATGCTACCATCAAGTGCACTGGAAGAGGTCATTTGCTGAATAATTCCCTGATGCTGTGTTAATTTGTCTTACCCAGATGAGCTATTTATTCTCTGAGAGGAGTTTATTCCCTTAGTTTATCAAGGGATCAGAATTGTAGAGTTGGCCAGGCATAAAGAAACAGATCCTTTTGACTTCCAATGGAAAAAGAGAAATTACAATTGGAATCTGAGAAAGTGTTCTTTGACCTTTCCCTACTCTTCACCATTCATTCACATAAGTCTCTCTCATTGACCAGTTGTCAGAAGCACAGCTCTAGTCTCTGGGCTTTCTTATCTCAGATTAGATATGAACCTATTTTTGAAAGCACAAGTCATTGAACATTTGGCACAAGGTGGGACCCTTCCTTATCACTACCCTTTTTCCCTCTGATTGAAGGGGGAGACCATGAACTCTAAAACCTCAAATGAGAACATTTCCTCATTTCATACCTGGCTACACTTTTGGGGGACTTTTCTGATGTTTCTACTACTTCTGCTTTGGGTAAATTTCCCAGCTCCTTCCCTACCTTTTCAGGTTCTTTTATATGGTGTCTTCCTCCAGTAGTATGTAAGTTATTTGAGGGGAACAGTGAGATCACAATGGCATTTAGTTTCTCTTGATGACCTCTTACTCTCCATGTAGAAAAACATCTGGACAGCAGTGCAGGGTAGCATTACTCCTGTGGGCTAGATTCTCTGTGACTTTTTATACTGTTACGTGAGAAGTATATCCTCTCTGAGCTCATGTGGTGGATAAGTGCTGTCCAATGTATATGAACCATGAAGAAATTATGGAGGTAAAAACTTAGGTTTTATTATTGTACTGAAATATAGATGTAAGCTTCAGAGAAAATCTGAACAACTATGAGGATTCTGACAAGGTTTCTTGATAGCAAAATTAGATCAACCTAACAGAAAAATGATTCATTTACATATTGCAATTTTATACATTCCTCTTAAACCATAAATTTAAGGGGAAGTTAGATCCATAATACCATACTTCCTTCAATGTCATAAAAGTTGAACAAACTTAAACAGTTACAATATCATACATTCCCCAAGGAAACAAAGCTCATCAAACAAAATCTATTGGTAAATTAAATCAGGCTACAGATTAAACTACATTTAGAGGATTCACAAATAGACTGACTGATTGAGGAGGAAGATTTCCCTGTTGCCAAAGTGTTAGGTACAGCTGAGATTCTTCCTCTGGCTTCTTATCTAAGGATAGCTTAAGGCTCTGAAGTAAATGTTTATATTGTGTGTGACAGGTTTTGATCAGATGAGTTTAATATTAACCAAAATTTGCCGAAGGAATCGTCTTGAGTCCCAAATATTGAAAGAAAATAGAAAAATCCCCATAACAAAAATTTTAGAAGGCTAGGGAGCTGCATTAAGGAGACTAATTAAGTTTCAGAGATAGCTTTGTCCTAGGTCTACCTTATGTTGACTGGGAAATGGAAAATGCATCAGAGAAGCTGGTGTCAATTGGAGAGGCCCATCATTCCTGGATCATAGCAACATTAATTTATAGTTAGAAGGCACCTAAAAGGCAAGGTAGTTGAACCCCTTCATTTTTTACTAAAAAATGGAGGCCCAAAGGCTTGAGACATTTGTCCCACTCTGCCTGCATGTCTGAAACCCTCCCCCACTCAGGTCAGTGCTAGGGTACATCGTATCAGTCCTCAGCACCTGTACATTGCCTGTCCTTTCTTGTCTGTGTCTAACCTTCATATGTCTACCCCAATTGCTCTTGCCCATGTGGTTGCGATCCCCCCCCAATTTCTCTGTCTTTGGCCCCCATGCATCCTTGAACAGTGTGCTAGCCTCCTTCCTCCACGGAGGTCCCCTTCCTGCCTGCCTCAGTTCCATTACATAAAAATCCCTTTAGCAGTGGTCTGCAGAATGGTCCACTTAAAAACTGTCTACTATTAGTGCCAGACAGGGTGCTAAGTGTTTTTAAAGTATTACCTTCTTTGATCCTCACAACAATCCTGGGAGGTAGGTGATTTTGTTATTCCCATTCTACAGACAAGGAAAACAGAAATAATGACTTTTTCAGGGTCATACAACTAAGAAGTATCTGAGGCCAAATTTGAAATCAGGTCTTGCTGACTCCAGGCCTAATACTTATGCACTCCAAGGCTCTGAAGCTTCAGACAGTCAAGGAAAAGGTGTTTTAAGAAATATGTTAGGTGGAGGGACTGAGTTTTGAAGTGTAATATAGGGAAGTGAAAAGGGATAAGGACTGAAAAATGGCCTTTGGTTAGGCAATATTGGGCAGCTCTGGGTCCCAAGGAACCCCAGCTGATACAATTTTCTTGCAACAGTTATTTCTGAGACCTCCAGCAACATTGAAGGGAAAAGAGAAGAAAGAATGAGAATGATTGTGAGCTTGGGTCCTTGGAGAGGGGATTGCAGCAGAGGTGACTGAGGCAGAGGGATTGAGGCAGAGGTAAGTGAGGCAGAGGGACTGAGGCAGAGGTGACTAATTCAGAGGTGACTGAGGCAGCGGTGACTGAGGCAGAGGTGATTGAGGCAGAGGTGACTGACTCAGAGGTGACTGAGGCAGAGGGATTGAGGCAGAAGTGATTGAGGCAGAGGTGACTGAGGCAGAGGTGATTGAGGCAGAGGTGACTGAGGTAGAACTGATTGAGGCAGAGGTGACTGAGGCAGAGGGATTGAGGCAGAGGTGACTGAGGCAGAGGTGACTGAGGCAGAGGGACTGAGGCAGAGGTGACTGAGGCAGAGGGATTGAGGCAGAGATGACTGAGGTAGAGCTGATTGAGGCAGAGGTGGCTGAGGCAGAGGTG
>NW_027187185.1:7908-54823 GCF_028583685.1 Petaurus breviceps papuanus
CTGAGGCACAGGGATTGAGGCAGAGGTGACTGAGGCAGAGGGATTGAGACACAGGTAACTGAGGTAGAGCTGATTGAGGCAGAGGTGATTGAAGCAGAGTGATTGAGACAGAGGTGATTGAGGCAGAGGTGACTGACTCAGAGGTGACTGAGGCAGAGGGATTGAGGCAGAGGTGACTGAGGCAGAGGTGACTGAGGCAGAGGGACTGAGGCAGAGGTGACTGAGGTAGAGGTGACTGAGGCAGAGGGATTGAGGCAGAGGTGACTGAGGTAGAGCTGATTGAGGCAGAGGTGGCTGAGGCAGAGGTGACTGAGGCACAGGGATTGAGGCAGAGGTGACTGAGGCAGAGGGATTGAAGCAGAGGTGACTGAGGCAGAGGTGACGGAGGCACAGGGATTGAGGCAGAGGTGACTGAGGCAGAGGTGACTGAGGCAGAGGGATTGAGACACAGGTAACTGAGGTAGAGCTGATTGAGACAGAGGTGATTGAGGCAGAGGTGACTGACTCAGAGGTGACTGAGGCAGAGGAGATTGAGGCAGAGGTGACTGAGGTAGAGGTGATTGAGGCAGAGGTGACTGAGGAAAAGGGATTGAGACACAGGTGACTGAGGCAGAGGTGACTGAGGCAGAGGGATTGAGGCAGAGGCGACTGAGGCAGAGTGATTGAGACAGAGGTGACTGAGGCAGAGGTGACTGAGGCAGAGGTTTTGGGAGTCCAAGTTAAAGCATAATGGGAACTTTCTGCCTTGTGAAATAGTGCGTTATCCGTACGTATTAGAATGCTGAGGCTCTTGGGTCATTTCAGATATATCTGACTCTTCGTGATCCCATTTGTTTTTTTCTTGGTGAAGATACTGGAGTGGTTTGTAATTAACTTTTCCAGCTCATTTTACAGATGAGGAACTGATGCAAACAGGGTTAAATGACTTGCCCAGGATCATACAGATAGTAAGCGTGTAAGGTCAGATTTGAACCCATGAATGTAAATTTTCCTGATTCCAAGCCCAGTACTGTATCCACTGTGCCATGTAGCTGCTCACATGTATTAGAATAGAGGCTTGCTAAATCTTTAGATGTCCTAGATGTTATAGATAGGATTCAAACAGTGGATGAGGGATTCAGGCTGGAATCCTCTTAAAGTCCCTTGAAACTCCAAGTTCCTGTGATTTGCTGATAAAGACACTGGTGGTCTTTGAGAGAAGAGTTTCATTAAGTTGAGCAGAAATGAGATTTTAAGGGGTTGAGAAGGGCTGAGGAAATGGAGACAGGGTATTTTGAAAAGTCTTTTCACAAGTTTTCCAGTAAAATGAAGGGGAAAAACATGTCGTAGCCAGATATGGTATTAGACTCTGAGGAAGATTTTTAAAAAATCAAATAAAAAAAAAACAGGTTGGTAGGCCAAAATAAAGGTGCTTTAAGAGAGACAGAGAAATTTTAAAGATGCAAAGGAGAAAGGATATAAATAATGAAGTAAAGATTTTAAAGTCTGGTGAAAAAGGTTTGGACTGAGGAGGCAAGAAATGCATCCTTAATGCAGTGGTTAGTCCTGGATAGAAGGATGACAATTTCTTTTTAAAAGGCAAAAGGAAAGATAAAGTAGACATTGGCATTTATGAATGCCGAGGAGGGAATTTTGGCAGGTAGGGGATTGTAAGGGTTATGGGATTTAAAGATCTCCCATGCCCCATGGACGTGCTGACATAGCAGAGCAAGAAGAAAAAAAAAAAAAAGCCGAGCTAACAGTCCTGTGGTTGGCAGTTGGCGGCAGTTGCCTTTTTTTTTTTTTTGAGTTAGGACTCCGGCTGAGCACTGCCAGGGGCCAGAGCTGCTGGGAGCGCTCTTCCAGGACGCTGGGTGGTTGCTGTGAGTGGGGAGAGGAGGACCTTTACCTGAGGTAGCCTGTTCTGTTTTAAAGGCTTGAGAATGTGGGTGCTTTTTACTTTATCTACCTGTGTCAATATCATAACTACTCTCATGGCTTTCACTTTCTGGTTTTGGGACTCAGTCTTTTGGTATCTTAATAAATTTTCTAGTTTATTTCCCCAAATGGCAAACCTGACATATTTTGTGATGGATAATTATATCAGCATATTTGTAATCTCTATAGGCATTGTGAATATGGCATTGCTGATACAGGGATGTGTTCACATCAAATGGTCAATCTCATGGTAGTAGGGATTGAAATCATTTAATAGGAAAAAGTGTGAAAGTAGGGTTGGTGATTTGAGCGGAATCTGGAAACTTTTTCCAGCAGTGGGAATTTGATAGAGCCAGCTAATAAAAGGATTGGCAAGAAGAAACTTGAGGGGATCTACTTGATCTCCATGATTTCTTCTAGCTCTCAATACTCAAACTACTAGTTCCAGTTGGGTACAGCACACTGAAATACAGACTCTCTTTGGAGAGACTGCAGAAGGCCTGATTGGGTCAGTGTTCCCAGAAGACACCAAAATCAACGACTCCAGGATCACGAAACCTCCACTATGCTTTGTAGCATCCCTATTGAGCACTTTTCTTCTATCATATCATGTGATCAACAGCAGCCTCATAAAAAGGCTCCAAGAGTGCAAAAAACAAGTTGTATCTGGGGATTGGGAAGGCAAACATCCTCAGCCCTTTGAAAGGAGCCTAAATAGAAAGAGAGGAGATTGAGCCAGTGGTAGCAGTTAGGTGACACAGAGCAATATCCCTGTAAGCCTGCTGTCATTATGAATTGTTTTGCTAGAGGTTTTTATTGTTCAGGGTGGCAATGCTCAGAGCTGGGAACAGGGCTTCCCTAATAGACCTAAGCCTCAAAACCAAGAATACCAATAAGTGTTTGCTTTCTTCCCTTCTAGCCTGCTCCTATCAAGATGGCTTGTAAGTGCCTTATTTGAACTGCAAAAATAACAACTCCTCTACCAAAAAAGGAACAAAAGGCCATCTTTCTAGATTGGGGGGTTTTTGTTTCAGAATGTTTATTGATTCTGCTATACTTTCTCTATCATTTCCTCTTCTTCCCTTGTCCCCCTCTCCATTCCTATTTTCCTCTGTTTCTGTCTCTGTCTCTTTTCTTCCTCCCTCCCTCTTTCTCCTTCCTCTTCTTCTCCCTCTCCTTCATTTTCCTCTTCATTGTTTTTTCTTTTTTCCCTCTTAATGTGTGTGTGTGTGTGTGAGTGTGTGTGTGTGTAAATTTTGTAGAAATCAAAGCTTTTTATATGCTTATGTCAGTGGAGGGTATTAGACAGAACTACTTTACTCTTTGAGTTTCTCTTCTGCTCTGTGGACCCCTTAGCTCACTGAAGACTGGATCCTGAGTTATGCTTGGACCATGGGCAATGCCACAAGGAAAAAAAAACCAATTGTTCTGGCTGAAGTGGCCCACATTTGTCTTAGGAAAAAAACATTGAGTTTAGAGTCAGGAGAAGACCTGTAGTATTTTTGTTTTGTTTTTATAAGACTTTTATTATTATCTTTTGTTTTACATTGCCTAGATTTTCCTCTTGTCATATTCTGCCCTTTATATCTTCTCAACATCTCTCCTATATATCAGTTTTCTTTCCTCTGACGTGGCCATCAGCCTGATACAGTCAGTCATTACCTCACGCCTGGATTATTGCAATATTCTACTGGTTTATTTGTCTATCACAAGCCTCTCTCTACTTCAGTATATTCTCCACTCAGCAGTCAAATTGATTTTTCTAAAGTAGATGCCTGACCCCCACTCAGTGAACTCCACTGTCTTCTTATTACCTCTAGGATCAAATATAAATACTCCATTTGTCTTTCTTCATATTTTACCCCTACCTCCCACCTCTCCAGTCTTCTTACACCTTATTCTCCATATACTCTTTGAAACAGTGACACTGGCCTTCTTGTTATTCCTAGAACAAGATCTTCCATCTCCTGACTCCTGACATTTTCACTGGCTGTCCACCATGCCTGGAATACTCTCCCTCTTTACCTCTATATTCTGGTTTCCCTGATTTCCTCCTAGTCCTACCTAAAATTCTACCTTCCACAAGACTTTCTTCCCTGTTCACCTTAATTCTAATGCCTTCACTTTGTTTATTATTTCCAATTTATCCCCATTATATTCTGAACTCTTTGAGAGTAGACTCTTTTTCTCTCTTTATAACCTTTGGCTTTAGCACTGTGCTTGGCATATAATAAATATTTCTTGACTGATTGACACTCATGGAGTGTCTTCAGAGGATCAGAGTAGTGTCCTCTCGTTCTTCTTTGGTGACAAAACTATTCAATCTCCCGGTGTTGTTGTGAAGATAATATGAAGTGATATTTATAAAATACTTTGCAAAACTTAAAACTTTATATGAATTCTACTATTAGTAAAGATAATAATAATTATTATTTCACAGTGTTGTTTTGTGTGGTTGATTTTTTGTTCATAAACACTTGTAATCATTGTGTATGTTGTTTTCTTAAGCTTGGTTATTTCATTTTACAATACTTTATGTAAGTCCTTCCATGTTTCTATTTATTCATTATGTTGTCCTTTCTTATACCACCCCAATATTCTCTCACAGTCATGTACCACAGTTGATTTACCCATTCCTCAATCAATGGGTATGTATTTCCCCCCATATCTTGGGTTCAGCAAAAAGTGCTATTATAAAATATTTTTTATGCATAGGAAACCTTTTTTTTTTTTTTTACCAGTGAGTTTATTAAGGAATATGCCATGTGGTGGAATCTCAGGGTCAAAAAGACATTTTAGCTATGTTACTTGTGTAATTCCAAATTATATTTAACAATGATTGTATCAATTCAGAACTCTATTACTAAGGTATTAGTAGGCCTATTTTTCTGTAATATCTCAAAGATGAACTATTCCCATCTTTTGTCATCGTTGTCAGTTTGCTGGATGTGACCTGAATCATCAGGATTGTTTTTATTTGTGTTTCTCCAATTATTTATTTTTGAAGCATTGTTTCACATGATTGCTAATAGTTTGAATTTTTTTTTTTGAGATTTGTTTGTATGTATTCTTTAACTACTTCCCTATTGGATAATGACTTTTATTCTCCTGTATTTATCTTACATGTCTACCTGTCTTGCATAGCAAACATGTCAGAGATATTTAATTACAAAGAGCTGGTCCCTACTGGCATGTTTCCTTTCTTTTTTTGTTGTTTTTCTTTTTTTAAATGATTTTATTAATTAAATTTTATGTTTATTTTTAGTTTGCATCATTCATTTCCACAATATTTTGAGTTACAAATTTTCTCCCCATCTTTCCCCTACTCACGACTCCAAAATAGTGATCCCATTTTATACCCCCTCCCCCAATTTTCTCTCTCCTTTATCCTCCCCTATTCCCCCTCCGACTTCCCAGCAGTAGGTCAAGATGGATCTCTCTACCCCAGTGCCTGTACATCTTATTTCCAAGTTGTATGTAATACATATATGTATATATATATATATATATTAACATTTGATTTTAAAACTTTGTGTTCCAGATTCTTTCCCTTCCTCCTTCATCACCCACTCCTTACTGGGAAGATAAGCAGTTCAATAGAGGTTGTACATGTGCAGCTATGCAAAACATTTCCATAGTGCATATATTGTAAAAGATTGACTATATTACCCTCCATCCTATCCCACCCTCCACTTGTTCTATTCTTTACTTTGACCCTGTCCCTTTTCAAAAGTGTGTGCTTCAACTTCTCTCCCCCCAAGCCTGCTCTGACCTCCATCATCCTCTGTCTCATCCCTTTCCCCCCTACTCTCCTGTAGGGTGAGATATCCTATTTAGTGTATATGTTATTGCCTCCCTAAGCCAAATTCAATGAGCATAAGGTAGACCCATTCCCTTTTGCCTTCCTGTTCTTCCCATGTTTCCTTTCTTTTCCTAGATACATTGTTTGTGAAAAAAAAACTTCAGATTTATGTAACCAAAATTATTTTATCTTTTGTAATTGTTTCTCTCTATTGTTTGGTTAAGGATATGTTTTATTCCCTTATCCATGAAAGTATGTGATCTACTTCTCTTCAGTTTTTAAAATATGATCTTTAATATTCAGATTTTATTCCCAGCTCTTCCTTAGTCTCTCTGGACCCCAGTTTCTTGAAACCAAAGGGGTTGACTTATATATTTTCTAATGTCTGACAATATGATAAGCATTTTTTTTTTACATTTGGGGCATCATGAAATATATCTTTAAGTAGGAATACTGGCTCTCCATCAAAAATCCCAGGATACTACGTAGAAGCCGCTGTGTAGTAGAGAAAACATGTGGAGAAAGCATAAGGCATGACCATCTTGCTTTTTGTACTTTTATCTCCAGTTCTTACTACAGTGACTAGCACCTAGTAAGCAAAATGCTTATACTTTAATTCATTCATCTGACAGCTTATTATTTGAAGAAATTCTTCAAATGAAGAGATTAATCTACATTTTTTTCTTCTCCTGAAGAACTATAAATGTTTTCAGTTTCCCCTAATTTTGGTAGCTTGAGGCAAAGCCATATTTACCCCACTCTTGTTGAAGGTTCCTTCCAGCATTGAAGTCATTTCCTTAAGAGACTGGTGGTTTGATATTTTTAAGGATTGTGATCAACATTCCAGGATGCCATTTTAATTTCATTTTTCTCAATAAATTTAGAAGAAAATGATTAGCAGTCATTGCCAAACAGTGCTGTACAACTCAATCTAAATACAATTAAATACTCAGATGTGGTCCCAGCAAAATTATCTTATGCCCTGAACATTTGCTTGACATAATTGTATTCTCCCTGATGTATTGGAACAGAGAGAGAGTGGGGCATCAGAAATGAGTGCTCTGTCTTCTGCATAGAGGTGGCTGACTTACAGGGCATAGTAGGGAAAAGAGAATATTTGAGCTTAATTTAATCTAAATGTCCTACTTATCATGCATGGGAAAGAAATAAAAGTCTTTGGTTAAAGAAAATATATTGGAAAAAATGAAGACAACTGCATAATGCCCCTGACAGAAAAGCTTTATTTTTCTAATTTTCTACTAGTTCAAGTACTACTGCTACTACTACTATTTAGTATTTATGTGATATTTACTATGTGCCAGGTACTGTGCTAAACACTACAATTATTCTCATTTGATCCTCACAACAAACCTGGTAGAGGTGGGTGTCATTATTAACCTCATTTTGCAGTTGAGAAAACAGAGGTAAGTAGAGGGCAAATGACATACCCAAGGTTACACAGCTAGTAAGTGTCTGAAGTTGGATTTGAACTCATGTCTTTCTGACTCCAGGCACCAAGCTGTACCTACTGTATCACCTAAGCACTTAAGATGTGCACAGAAGATTCATTTCTCAACCTGAACAGTCTCTGTGGATAATAGTGGAAAGAGCTCTGAACAACAGTAATCAGATATTGGTTGACTTGACCTTTGATGCAAAATATAGTGTTGGGCAAGTCATTTGCTCTGCTTTCGTTTCAATTTTTACAATTGTAAAATAAAGGTTTGTGTGTTTTGGGTGGTGGTGGGTGCATGGCCTTAAAGGTCCCTTCCAGTTCTAATATTCTTTTTTTTTTAAAGCAATTGGGGTTAAGTAACTTGCTCAAGGTTTCACAGACAGGTGTTTCTGAGTGGGTGCTAAGTGTCTGAGCCCGGATTCGAGCCCCAGGTCATGTCAACACTGGAGCCGGTGCTCTTACTCGCTGTGCTACCTGGCCGCCCCTAATATTCTATTTTGTAAAAACTGAAAACTCATACTAAGAAAAAAATACTTTTTAATGATATTGTGATTTTGGAGAATAAATTCATTTACTTTTCTCTTAATTTTCCCTGTGGTATTCCTTATGTCATTGACCATGTGGGGGAGATGCTATTGAACATGATAATGGTTAGTATAACCAACATTTTTTCCAGTCTGAGCACTCCTCCTGAATTGAGAATTTTCTGAATGTCATAAGTAAATGGCAAAAGTGACCATCTCAGCTAGAAGACTTCCAGGAGGACCTTAACTTAATGTTGTAGAATTATTGACAGAAAGTGTGGTGTCTAAGAGCTATGCCTAGGGTATCTAGAATTAATAAGAAAAATTCTAGGAAATGCATGGGCTTCTGGGAAGCCTTTGTGAATTTGGAGAAAATGAAATATTGTATCTTTGAGGAAAGCCCAAAGTATCAAAATTTGACTTGTTAATAAGATTATTCACATTTCTAGTGATATCTATTACTCTCTGGGACTGATGCTTCATTTTCTTACTCATCCATATGCTGCAAAACTCAGCAAATTCTGGGATCCAAGCTTCATTTCAAGCAGTACAGTAGACCTCAAATATTTCTTAGAATGAGCAGAAAATCACAGAATCACTGTTGAAAATGATGTAGAGTCCAGTCTGTCCCAGACCAAGAATGCCTTCACAATATCCCCATTAACTGGCCATCTAGCCTTTGGCTGAAGAATTCCAGGGAATGGGAAATTATTACATTGCCAATCCATTCCATTTCTGTATAACTATAATTCTTAGGAATTTTTTTCTTTATATTGAGCCCAAATTCACTTCTCTGCAATACCTAGCAATTATTTTTACCCCCATTGTTCTGCCTTTTGGGGTCAAACAAAACAATGTAATTTCTCTTTCTTGCCTAGTTTTGAGTCCTAAATATTAATTTTATTAGCTGTGTGACCTTGGTCAAGTTTTTTCATCTCTCCAAGCCTCAGTTTCTTCATTTTTATGACCTCTAAAGATCCTTCCAACTCTTCATTTATTATTTTTAATGTCCTCAGTTTTCAAGACACCCTTGGATACATTTAGTCTTTTCAATGTCCTTAAAATGTAGTAGTGAGGACAGAACATACTACTTCAGATGTGGTCTGATGCAAGTTAAGGAGAGGTGAACTATCCAATTCATGTTCTAGATGTATACATAACCAGTTCTTTTCTGACTGATAGTTGGAAATTTGGATAGACATATATAGCTAAATTTTCCCTGACTGTAAATCGGAAGAAATCATTTAGAAATATTTTCTTTTGATAAAAGTATAAATTGAGATTGCTTTGATTTAAAATTCTATTTGTTTTGTAAGCAGAAGCTCCTATATACCCTATTAACTTTCTTTTGAAGAGTAAAAAGTACAGTTACCTTGGGATAGATACATGTGTCTTTTTCTCGCCTGTGTGGGACAATAAAGACCCTTGCCCAAATTAAAGTCAAGCTTCTTAAGGTAGAAAGTAGAAAAGAGTTTATTATGATCTCGTGAGAAATGGTGTCGCCAATCTGACATAGGGCCAGAAGGGAGAAGCACCCTACAGAAGGCAAAAGCATAATTATAAAACCCTAACTTGGGAAGGCCACACCCTCTCAACTGTCCCACCTTACCATTGGTTGGTAAAGCAAGCTCACAATTTTCTTATTAATGCCAACCAATTGGAGCAAAGCTATCTCAATTCATTACCATAATTATTACTAATGAGGCTCTAATTTTGTTAGATAACATACATAATACATGAGGTCAACTAAGCAAGTGCAGTAACAACCCCAGAACACTGAATCCCCTTCAGTCCAACCTAGATGTGTCCTTATATGGGCCTGAGTGTCCCAAGGCCACTGTCTGCTTTCTGATTGGTCAAATCCACCTGTGGCTGCCAGCTCCTTTTATTATACCTTATTTCATTTTTTGTATAATCTAGGAGTCCTCTGGGAACTGGGAACCCAACTTCTTCTCAAGGCTACTGCCTCAACTCTTCCCAAGTCTGGTACTTTTTATCAATGGTATTGTTTCAGCAATTCTTGCAGTTCTGTAGAAACTTAACCCTTTGCTACCTCTTACACTACCATTCCTTTCCCCAAACTAAAAATGCCTCTAATTTGGTCTCAATAGTTAATCCAATCAATTGTATTAATACCCAGTAGCTCTTACATTACCTTGAAATACACAATGACCCCCATATATATGGGGAATCAATACTGAACTTAGTTACAAAGTATAAAGAAGAAATAAGAATGTAATAGGATGTTCAAAACAGGGAAACTTCACTGCAAGTCATCCCTCATACTCCTTTCTCCATTGTGTGAATTTTGGTTTGACCACTCTGGATCTCAGTCTTCCTCGTCAGGTAGTTCGGATTGATCACCTCTCTGTCCCATTCTAGTTAGCAAATTGTTTTATCTGTCCCTTGTTAACACCAGGGTGGGTAATCAGTTCACCTCCTTACCTCTGCATCCTCTACTGTAAAATATGAGTAATAATATTCACCTTTCCTTCCAGGTTCTTTGTAAGAATAAAATAAGATCATTCATACAAAACACTTTGTTATTTGTAAAATTCTATGTAAATGTGAATTATTGTTACTATGATTCTTGCTTTAATAACTGGCATAAATCAGTGGGTTAGCTAAGTATGGGGGAAATTTGAGCTCTGTACTTCTCCTTGTATTTTACTCAACCCTCACAGTTGCTGCTGAGTTCATTTCTGATGAAGTCTGACCTCTAATTAGGGGAATTTCATTCCCCATTTTCAAATTCATTGTATTACTATGAAAATGCTATCCGAGCATATAAGGGATAATGACAGTAATTATAAAAATATAGCCCAGAAATCCAAGGGAATCTCCAAGGCAGGTGGTGAGTAAATGAGTTAGCTAACAAAAAATATGAATTGGACATGGGGACAGGTAGTTTATTCCTGCACAGGAAGAAATACTAAACATATAAAGAAATTCTGATTTAAAGAGGATTCAGAAACTTAACTTATAATTACTGTCACAGTATGCTGAGATGCTAGAAATTAAACTTCACCAGGACATAAAACAATTTGAAAGGCTGCTAAATTAAGCATTTTACATTTCACTTTAGTTTGGCATTGTCCATATCAACAACTAAGCATAGGTCAATCTTCTTTCCAGTGGCTTGATTTCTCTGATGCACAGACTTCCCCTGCAATCAGGTGTTGCTGCTCCAGGAACACTAAAACTACTGAACCCCCAGGACCTCTGAACCTTTGAGGTTCACAAAGCCACTGCTAGTCCTAGATAAAAATACATTGGGACACTCATTGATCAGGAAAGCATGAATATAAAACTGGAGAGACAGACGTGTACTTGTTTCTGCCAGATGGAACACAAAGTAATTATTCCTTCCCTCATCTGATTCTCAGTACTCAGCTAGAAAAAGGTCCATATGTTTCATAGTAAGAAAAATAAGAGAGGGAGGGGAAGGTGTTCATATCTCCTTTTGAAACCAGGAGTGATGATTGGAAATACTCCAGTGGAGAGGGAATGGAACAAAATTCTTTAAAGATACAAAGCACTCTGCAATTAAATTATGTTTAACCTAGTTGTGAAAGGTTGTAGAATGTTGGATAGAGAACTCAGGTTTGGGTCTGGAAGTCCTGGGATCATGTTTCAATTCCAACATATAGGTTGTATGACCCTCAGCAAATCAGGTAATGTCCCATAATTTCCCAGTATTCTAGGCAACTAAAACTATATTCATAACAGATGACCTGCTCTGTAACCTGATTTGTAAAGGGAATTCCCTCAAATTGGAGTATTCTTTGTAGTTATCTCTTTCATACTGTGACTTTCCCCATCACGGTTTCAATATATTGTAGGTTGGCATAAGAAATTAAATGGGATTTTGGGGGGAGTTTTGCAGAAGCCACAGATGACATGCAAAGGCCAAGAGATGACACAGAGTCCATGACCAAATAGTTAACTCAAATTTTACAAAAAGGTACTGTAAACACACCATAAAAGATAAAGAAAAAAATCAGGCTTCTCTTATATGAAGAAAGGGCAAAAAAATAATCATGTGGATTTTCTGGATCACAAGGGTACCTTTTCCCCTAACCCTGCAATGTAGAATGTAGTGCCATATTGATAAAATTACCAGTTCAATACCTACCTTAAATTGGTTATATTAAAAGTTAAATGCCATACTCCTTCACAATGTTATTAATATTTTCAAAATCCTCCAGCAATTGTAGGGTTTGATTAGTCTTACATCAAATCTTTATTGCATTGTGGGAAGAGTGATGGATTTGGTGTAAGAGGACCTGTGTTTGAAATTCAACTCTGCCACTTGTGTGACATTGGGTAAATCACATAACTTCAAGCCTCAGTTTCCTCCATGCATATAATGAAAGAATTGAACTAGATGACTGTGTTTATCCTTTTAAATGCCAAATCTATGATCATATGACTACTGTCCCCTATCACTAGGCTTGATTTCTTTCAGTGTCTTACTGAACAAAGAATAAGTAAATCCCCAGTTCTGACCTCCTGGTGATCACCTTCCCTCAGGTATAAGAATTCCAGTAAAAATTATTGGAAACTTTTGAATAAAGTTATAATATCATAGATTCCCATAAGATTTAGAGCTAGCAGTGACTTGGGACAGGAGTACCCAGGTAAGTATGATGCAAGGCAGAATGTGACAGAACAAAGGAACGATCCAGACAACAGAACTTGTGAAAATTTAGGAGGAAAGTACAATTTTCAGCTTCAAGGAACAGCCAGGGAGATAACACTTAGGCTGAGACTAGGAAGGGAAAAGGAGCTCTGAAATGCAGAAATGAGGTGAGAATTTGTTCAATTAGTCAATCGACACATATTTATTAATATTTAGTATGTGGCAGGTATTCTGCTGGGGAAACAGAAGAAAAAGGCAGAAAATTGTCCCAGGCCTCAGGGAGCTTATGTTGTAATGGAGGTTACAACAGATTCATGAAAAGATAAATGCAAAATACAGAATAGATAGAAAGTAGCTGTCAGTAGCTGGAGGAACTGAGAAAGACCTCGTGCAGAAGGGGGCATTTGACCTGAATTCTGAGGGGAAGCCAGACATTCTAAGAGGTATAGGTAAGGAGGTAAAGTCTTCCAGATATAGGCAAGGGCTTCATCATTTTGCAAAGGAAGAAAATACAATGTTAATTTTAGGGAGCAGATAATAGTTAGGAATGTTCACAACAGAACACTGTGTATGCCACAGAAAGCAGACCAGTTTTGTTGGAAAGCAGATTGTGTGAAGGGGATATATGTGAAATAAAACTGGGAAATTCAGTTGGATGTAGATTATGGAAGACCCTAGATGCCAATCTAAGGAATTTGCATTTTATTTCAAACATTAAGGCAAAACTTGAAGGATTTTAAACAGAGGAGTGACATAGAGAGCTATGCATTACTAAGATTACTGGAGCATCTATGTGAAGGATGTATGGGAAAGGAAAAGATTTGGAATCAGGAAGACCAGTTAGGAAGCCACTTGAGTAAAGAAAGACTCTGAATAATCATGGTGGTAGTGTGAGCAGAGAGAAGTATCCACACAAGAAACATTCAGAAGTAAGACAGAGGATTAAGCAGTTGTTTGTATGCGGTGGTAAAGGAGAGAGGAAAAGGTCAGAAATGACTGAGTTTTCAAGAGGCCCAGGCAATTCAAATTAGATTTTAACACTGTTGACTTCAGTCAAGCAACTGGTCATTTGAAGCAAAAAAAAAAAAATGAAGACAATGACAGGTTACTAATCAATTGTTGAAGAAGAAATGCTTTTTTAAAAAAGTAATCAGTTATAAATTTTTCTGGCTATGAGGAGAAATGATTCATTTGAACATATTTAGCACCTGACTGACATAGAGAGAGGTATTTTATAAATTATTAAAATATATGATTTGAGTTCCATAGATGCCTGAGAGGTGGGAAAGACTGGGAATGGAGAGCAAGTGAAATAAAGCAGACATATAGACCCTAGAGGATAGAAAGACAGCTGGAATCTTTGAAGCAGTAAGACGGGTATTGCTGTGAATGTCTTTAATGAATTTTATTCATTTTTTTTCTTTGAGCTCATTTCACCAAGTGAATTGTCAGGCTTAAAGTTAAACACTGATTATTTGCAAATAATCTTGTAATAAGCAAGTCACCGGTGAGTCATAAAAGTCTCAAAAATAGAGCATACATATTTAAATACAAATTATGCTTATACCAACCTTTTTTTTTAATAAAATAAAAAACTGCTTTTCAAAAGAATTTGTCTCAAATATAATCACTAGTTTAAAGCCTCTGTCTGCCCCAAACATCCTACTAGAAAAAGAACTTGTGAGGATAAATGTAATAATGTGCTTTGAATTCTTAGGGAGAATAATTATCTTTAAATTCAACTAATCAAGTATTTATTAAAGGCCATTATATGTCCGAAGTTGTGCAAGCGTCCAGACTCTGTGGGACATCCCCAAACTCAAGGGATAGCACTTCTGAAGAAGACCACCCAAGGTGTCTGCATTCAAAGAAATAATAACTCATGAGCCCCCACACATATATTTGCCTTTGATTTTGTTAGCCATAGGACACAAGTACTTCAAAGTAAAGGTTTATAATGAAACGACAGAGTGAGAAAATAGAAACAAATCATTTCTCTTTTAATTCTGGGGCACACTCTCAAAGAAATACACACACACACACATTCTTAAGTGGGAAGCATGAATATGTATGGAGAACTGAAATACATGTGATCAGGGCACATGTGTGGTGGGACAAGTCCTAGAACTGCCAAAGTGCTGCTTATGTCTTCTAGCGCTATCATCACACTATTCCTTGTGGCCCTGCTCCTCCTGGGTTTCCAGTGAATGTCAGGTCCCCACTGGTTGCTTCTCTGCTGCCTATGTGATGTAAGCTGGCTGCTGTTACTCTTTGTTTCCAGCTTCTAGTGATACCTGAGCTCCTTGGCTGCCTTTTCCTCATAAGAAGAGTGGACTATGTAATATTGTCTTTTACAAAAGTTGAGAAGTCAAAGCATTTAGAAAAAAGCAATCAGTATTGTATCACTCATAAGACTAGAGAAAATTCTGGCTGGAGGTGAAGAGATTAGGGAAGATAGGGCAGTGCAGACCCTTGTAAGCTTATTTCCCTTATAGCGTGGCCTATCTGTTCATTTCCAGAATTGTTATTTTTACCCTCAGCAAGGCCACCTTAACTAAACTAGTTAGGAGAAGTAGCTCATATTACTTACTCACTCCCTCCATCCCATTCTTTCTTCCTCCCTCCCTCCCTTGTCCCTCACTTCCTATATTCCTTCCTTCCTACTTTTCTTCCTTCTTTCTTCCCTTCCTCTTTTCCTTCTTCCCCCCTCTCTTCCTCCCTCCCTTCCGTCCCTCCCTCCCTCCTTCCTTCCTTCCTTCCTTCCTTCCTTCCTTCCTTCCTTCCTTCCTTCCTTCCTTCCTTCCTTCCTTCCTTCCTTCCTTCCTTCCTTCCTTCCTTCCTTCCTTCCTTCCTTCCATAGCAAATAAGTACTTAAAGCCTTGTTTCAGCTATTTAGTTGATACCTTGTTTCAGTTCAAGTTTTTTTTGAGCATTGCCCATAATTGTGTCAAATCTTTGTTCAGAAGCAGAACTTGTGAACCCTAGAATTTGTGAACTCCTGTTGCTGATGCAACAGGAAGGGGAGGAGCTAATGACCATACATAAGGAGAGTCCCATGCTGGAGAGAGCAGAACTGAGAGAGCAGCTGTCGTGGCAGATTTTGAGAAGGGAACATTTGTGGTGGTAGCATTCTGTTTGTCTCTTCTGTATGTGTTGATTTTTGTTTGTGATTTGTGTTGAGTTCTCAGACTGTGTTGGTGGGTCTGTGTTGATTTCACAGGCTGATAGTAAATTGATGATGGTGCCGGCAATGTGGATAAATGCTATTGTGGCTTTGTTAAGCTTTGTCTTCCCAGGAACAGAAACTGTGAAGGACTTGAAGTGGATTGTTCACTGTGAGCTTCAGTATAGAACAGGGACTGGACAGGGAGATGAACAAAGAGCTAGAGGAGGACTTGGAAGCTGCCTGCCTTTGAACCCAGGTGACAGTTGGGAGTGGATTCAGGTAGGAGCTGGACCCATGGAAGAAGAACCATGGAATTTGGGAGCAAGTCTGGAGTCAAGATGAAAAAGATTTCTGCTTAGGTACTTAATGCTGACTGAGATCATGATTTACTTTGGCCTAGGGGTAGAGAATTTGACTTTTGTACTTTGTGTTCTTTAATGATGCTAGCTCCTTAAGGATGATTGAGTTAAGGACTTACTAAATGATTGTACTTTGTTTAAAACTATGTGGCCTCTTTGGTGAAAACTATGTGGCCACTTAGTGATAACTTTTTATGCTATAATATTGTGAAAGCTGTATTTTGGTTTATGTCAATTTTCTGTCTTAGTTTATTACTGAATAAATAGAGATTTCACTATACTATGTAATCAGAACCTTGAAGCTGGTCACAACAGCAGTCCTCTGGAAAGCTGATTGTGCTTGGCTTTACACTTCCTTCCTTTCTTATTGTGCATACTTTCTAAGTTTGATCTCTGAAGGCTAAACATATTTGGTGATCATCCATGTAAGAGATATTCTATAGTACAGAAGTTCTGGAGTGGAGTCCAACTATTTTTTTTTTTCAATCTCAAATTATTTTTGCTATCTCATGTAGATAAATGGACTGGGGAAAAAAGTAAGACAAAGCTAGTCCCTGTGGGACAAAGTCATTGTATCATTCCAAGCATATGCATATACAGCTAGCTGAAGCCTAAAGTATCCTTGAATTTACTTTTACAAACTAAATAAATGACACTCCCAATTAAGACACAACTTACATTAGGTTCCCCTGGTATTCAGAGCTCTCTCTTTCTCTTGAGATTACATTTTTAAAGGAGCATTTGTCTTGACTTGAAAGGGACTTCAAAGGTCATCTGATATATTTCCCCCATTTTAAAAATGAGGAAACTGAGTTCCATGGACCTTAAGTGACTTGCTTGAAGTCACACAGGTAGTAACTGGTGATAGAAGTCATACTTGAAATCAAGTCCCATTACTTCAATTTCAGCCTTTACTATGCTGCACTAAATATTTTGCATTTACTTGTTTGCACATTTTATATCCTTCCTCTCTGTCTTTCAGAATTTAAACACCTAGGGGGAAGGAACAATATTATAGTTCTCGTTTTGTGCCCTACCAAAATCTCTCCCCTTTATTTGTACCCAGAACACTTAAATTTTCACATTGAATTGAGAGGCAGGCAGTGAGTGGGAAATAAGATTTTACATATCAAATGATTATATGTGGAGCAAATATACAACAACCTAAGAGACTAAGAAGGAATATGCTAATTCAAATATTAACAAGTGACCAAGATCATTGCACACCATAACCGTTACATGTTCAACCAAAGGGGTATTATCTAAGTATTATTTTCATTCTTGTAGTACATTCCTATTGTCATCATTTACTACTGAAATGTGAGTCCTAAAGTTCAGTTCTATGGGACTTTCTCCTCAATGCTGGAGATCAATGTCCTACACCTGGAGATGGGTGGGGTGGAGTTGGCAAGCTTAGGAGAAAGGAGATCTCTTCACTTTTCTTTGAGTTCTTGAGTCTTTTCATTCTCTTCTGGTTTCCAGCTCCAGAGAGAAAATACACGATACCAGTCACACTTCATGTCACTGAAGGAAAAGACTCTGAGAAGAAACTGACGTGAGAGGAACTGACAATCTCCATCAAGTCCCTATTACAACTTGCTACACTAGAGACTTCAAGGAATTTCTCTTTGGGTGAGACTTGTCATTCCTCTGATTGACCTTCCTCCCAATGGGAGAGTTCCTTCGCTCTGTATTATCTGGCATATATTGTCCAGTATATCTTTTCTTTGATTTCTGTTTTGCTATTAACTGCCTGCTAGGTGTGTTCATTGTGGAACTGGCATTTAGTGGGAAGGAGGTCAAGCCTTGGATATAAAACTTAGATTCCTGATCTCCTCAATAATGAAATAATGACCAGAGGTTAGATTAAACCCGAAAAACTGTATCTCCTAGACTAATAATATTTAAGGAGGCAGAGAGATATAACCCTAGCCTGGTACCCTTCTCTTTCTGAGGAAAGCAGAATGGCTAAACTTTCCTTCCTGGCAGGAATCAAGTGTCCCTTAGAGAAGGGTTAGGGTAGGAGAGAATAAAGATATCCAGTCTGCTTCCCTTCAAGTCATACGAAGAAACCCACTCCCCCTCATGCTATTACTGACAGTAGTACAGAAAACCCTCACTATACTACCCAACTACCGTGTTTCCTCGATAATAAGACCTATCCCGAAAATAAGCCCTCCCCTTACTGTGTAAGATTCCTCTAAAATAAGCCCTCCCCCGTAAATAAGCCCTATTGAGATTGCTACTGTAGTGAAGGTGATCCCCTGTGCTACACGCTACATTACGGTACCCTCTGTATGCACCGTTCCCCCCGCCCAGTGAAACGCACGCAGCACTCCGAGCTGCATCCAATCAGAGCTGCAGCAGTGAGCGCGTCATCCTGTTCTTTATTGAAATCATTATTGAATAAAGGTACATTTTTTTGTTCACATTTACCTGTTTATTAAAATTGCTGTCAATGTTCATTAAAATAAGCCCTCCCCTGAAAATAAGCCCTCTGGTGTTTTTCTGTCCAAAAAAAATAATAAGACAGTGTCTTTATTATCGGGGAAACACGGTATGATTTCATCAGTTCAGGGACCTCCTCGTGTGGGAACACTCCTGTCAATTTATGTTGGTTGCAAACAAGTTATAACTTGTTATATGTGAAGCAGGGCAGCAGTTTTTAAAGGTTTTGTCCTCAAAACTCCTTTATACTCTGGATTATTATTGAGAACCCCAAAGACCTGAAAAGTATGTGTTTTTTGCCTATTAATATTTACCACAATAGATATTAAAATGTCATTTAAAATAGTTAATTCATTAAAAATGAATTACGTGCTAGACCCATTAAATGCTAACATGACTTTTTTTGTGAAAAATAATTACATTTTCAAGACAAAAAAATAGGGAGGAGAATGGCATTATTGTTCATATTTTTGGCAAGTTTCTTTGATGTTTGGCTTAATGGAAGACAGCTGGCTTCTTATATCTGTTTTTGCATTCAATCTGTTGCAATGTGTTGTTTTGGTTGAAATAAATGAAGAAAATCTGACCTTACACTAATAGGTAGTTGGAGAAGGAAAGAGTATTTTGATGAGTAAATAATGTCTTAGTATTATTATGAAAATAGTTTTATACTCATAGATGCCTTAAAAGGGTCTCAGCGACCCCCAGAACTCCACAGACCACACTTGGAGAACTGTTACACTAGGGATTTTTGCGAGGAACATAAAAGCATAATAAAAGCATTCAAAGTAGGGATTGTTCATTTTTGCCTTTCTTTAAATCACAACATTATCCCTATGTGCCTCGCACAAAATGCATTTAGTAGATAAATAGTTACTGACTAACCTAGATAAAAAGTTTAAATGACTTTCTCAGGGTCACACAGCTATTAAGTGGCAGAGGCTCAGTTTGAATCTAGGCCTTCTTGACTGTTAGTCTTTGCGCTATACCTACTACCTCTTGTGGACTTGCCTTCTTTGAGTTTTACCTAGATCACAGAAAGGGTTAATGTACTCCTTTTTAAAAGTTCACCAGTCTGTCAAGTTCTTGACATCATTTCCCAGCACAAATTTTATCTTTAAAATATTCAAACCATTCCGTTGCAGAACTAAAATGATCTTTTTTTCCCCTGTCAAGGGCAACCCGATATTTAAATTAGAAGGCAGCATTGCTGCAATGAAACTATAATGTATGTTTCAGTATTCAACTAATATAGAGTTTGAAGGCTATATTTTTTTCTGATGTTACATATATTGAGACTGCTTTATATTGTACTCAAACATGAATCTTAATATCCTGGCGATATGTTATTTTTGTATTCCCCAAATTAACATTATTGCATTTACCAGCACAACTTTGAATTTTACCAGCATTATTGTAAATAAGGCCTTTCTACCACAAGTGTTTTTACATTTCAAATGTTGATATTGACGTGCATATTTTTACATAATGCAAATCTGCTTTTGGAAGAAAAGTATTTTGAAAAATAGTTTAGTCAGTTTATTACCTTAAATATGTTATGATTCAAGTTCCCAACTCTCATTAATCACAATTTTGAATGAATCATGAAAGAAAAAAGGCATTTTCCCTCATCATTACCATTTACTGAAAATGGAAATATTAGATGACAGAAAGGGGATAAACAGATTTAAACATACACAAGATTTCAACTGTATGTAAACATGAAAGCCACCTACAGTTCCCCAGGGCAGATCTCTTTGATGGGTAAGCTTTTTTCTATGTGTGGCTTGGTAGCTTGGTTGATTTGAAAAGTATTTAGACCAAGGTTACTGGTCTTATTCCCTTATGGATCAGTGGGCTTTCCTGTTTTCCACTGACATATCACTATTTGGCAAATGTGGGCTTTTGGTGAAAGGACAATACACTGAGATTGTACTCATGGAATTTAAAAAGTTCATTAAGAAGCTCATATAAGAACTCGTTCTTGGAGGGGGGTAGGCAAGTAATAGGAGGGCAAGGTAGTGGATAGAAGTAAAGTAGAGGAGATGGGGGATAGGAAACAAGAGATGTGTATAAACATAAAAACAAAGATCAGAAGTAGAATAAGTTTGGGAAAGTATATGACTACATATGCATGTATATATATGTATACTTATGTATATATTTATCTATAACTTTAGAGAAACTTACTCAAACTTTATTGTAGCGGGGGATGGGGGGGAGGAAAAAAGAACAAACAAAAAAAAGTACACGGCAGAGAACAAAACTCACAAGGAAGCAAAGATGGACAGTTCTCAACACAGTATGTATTATTTATCATACAGGTTTTCTTGAAAATAACATTTATTGTTGCTTATTTTGAATCCTTTCTTGTATTCTGCATGCATGGCATGCTTTTTTCTTCCTTTCTTACTTCGTATGTAAGTTCCAGTATTTAGGTTTATGATATATATTTTGTTTGTTTGTTTTTTTAAAGCAATCAGGGTTAAGTAACTTGCTCAAGGTTACACGGCCAGGTGTTTCTGGGTGGGTGCTAAGTGTCTGAGCCTGGGATTTGATCTCCAGGTCATCCTGACACTGGAGCTGGTGCTCTTACTTGCTGTGTATTTTTGTTTCTTTTTTTTCCATTTTGTATTTGTATCTTGGCTTTGAGTGCAAAATAAAATTTAAAATCTCATCATATACCAAACACTATGACATGCACTGTTATTAGAAAGAAAGGTTCTTGTACTCATAGAGCTTACATTCTAATAGAAGAATACATATATGTGTATATATAAGACACAAAGTAGTTACCAGATAGCCCTAAAAGGGAAGGCACCAGTAGGCAAAAGGACTAGGAGAGACCTTCTACAGAAGAAGCAGTTTGAGATGAATCTTGAAGGAAGTCAGGGATGCTAAGATGCAGAAATAAAGGGAGAGAGTGAGATCATTCCAGGGAGCAATAAAGCCAATACAAAGGCAGATAGACTGCCACTCATAAGAAACAGAAAGTAAACAACGCATCTGGACTGTAGTGTGTCTATGAGAATAATGTATAAGAAAACTGGTAAGGTAAAAAGGGACCAGATAGTAAAGTGCTTTAAAGGTCAGAGGAATTTATTTTTGATTGTGGGGGTAATTGGTATCTGCTAGAGTATACTGAGTAGGAAGGTGACATGGTTGGCACTATGCTTTAGAAAAATCATGTTGGCAGCTATGTGGAGAATGGTTTAGAGTTGTTAGAAACTGGAGGCACATAGGCCAATTAGGAAGCTATTCCAATAGTCCAGGTGAGAGGTGATGGAAAAGAGTGATGGCTGTACAAATAGAAATGTTTTGGAGAGAGAAATGGAAATACTTGGAAATGGAAAATGTATTTTGGGCAAGTGGAAGTAAGGAGTTAATTATGATGCCAATGCTATGAACATGGATGACTGGACTAGAAGGAAGGTGGGACCCTTGACAGCCAAAAAGGGATGCAGAAGAAGGGTGGGTTTGGGGGAAGAAATAATAAGTTCTGTCTTGGACATGTTGAGTTTGAGATGTTTTTGGAACATCTCGTTCTAACTGTCTCCTAGGTAGTTGAGAATGCAGGTCTGAAGGTCAGGAATGAGACTAAAGTTGGTCATATGGACTTAGGAAAGTTCTGCAATAGATAAAATATATGAACCAATGGGAATTGATGTGATGTCCAAAAAAGATAATATAAAAAATATGAGTGTCTGGGTTAGTGTCAGTTAGAATGAATGACAGGGATAAAGATTCAGTAAAGCAGATTGAGAAGGAATAGAAGACAGGTAGGAGATCAAACGAAAGAGGACAGATGTGCCAATCCAGTTGGAATGTACAGAGGCCCAGCCAGTCTTAGGATAAATGTTATGTGAGAATAATTACATGAATTGTTCTTTGTCCTTTCCACTAGAATCGAGTAGAAAATATCTAATCTCTGTTCCATATGATAAACCTTCAAATACTTGAACCTGACTATCATATCCCTATCACCTCAAAGTCTTAATTTGGCTAAAGACAAATGAAAGTACCTGATAATAGCACTCTTAGGTCTGCAAAGTACTTTCCTCAGTACAAAGCTGTAAGCTAGGCCTCCAGTGTCTGAATGTCCAGCAGCTTGTTAATGTCTTTCTGGAAAAGTAGCACCCAGAACTGGGTACAACAATGGTAATCTTACCAGGGCTGAATTCAGTGAAACTATTAGTCTCCTCTTTATCAACTCTACCTTGCTTAATATAGCCAAAAGTCATATTAGCTTTTTTTAGCTGTTATGATACGTTGTAGACTCATGTTGAGGTTGTAATCTTAATACCTTAAAAAACTGTTCTCTGGCTTTGCAGAATCAAATGGTTTTTTTGTAATGAAAAAAATAACAATAAACAGAGAGGGATTTAGTGTTCTCCACAGCTTAGTCAATTATGTGACAGTAAAGATGTGTTTCGCTGTGGGCACCATAGAAGCCTATTGCTTCCCTTCCTATATCTTCACTAAGCATATCCTTGAGATATATTTAAATCATCTCACAAAAGATTTTACATACAGAAGAAAAAGTTGGCACATGGATAATATCCCCTTCATCACCTTTTGGAAGGTAGTGATGACATGTTATTTCAATTTCTTCCAACTTCACTCTTTCTAGCAGATAGTTGCCATGTTAATAAATGTTAATTTGTTGATTGTTAACCTTTTTGCAACGTTGCATCACTTGCAGCACAGGCTTCTCATTGGTATGATCCAGCTATCTATAGCAAAATAACAATAATTAACATTTATGTCCTTTGAGGTTTGCAAAGTACTTTATATAAGTTATCTCATTTGATTCCCACAAAAGACTTGTGAGATAAGTGTTATTATTATCTCTATTTGACAGATAAGGAAATCAGCAGAGAAGTTGTGACTTGCCTAAGGTCATATATCTAGTAAGTATCTGAAGCAGGATTTGAACTGTATTCCTGACTCTGGGTCCTACACTATATCATGTGGCACACTGCATGTTCATATAAAAGTTAATAGTTAAACTGTTTGGCAGCTAGCTGGCACAGTTCAGGAAAACTCATTCATCTTTCTGAGTTCAAATATGGCTTCAGAAACTTACAAGCCATGTAACCAAGGGCAAGTCACTTAACCCTGCTTGCCTCAGTTTCCTCATCTGTAAAATGAGTTGGAGAAGGAAATGGCAAACCACTCCAGTATCTTTGTCAAGAAAACCCATAATGACTGAAATGATGGAACAAGTTACATTGTTATCAACAATGAAATTAGTTTGCAATAAAAATGTTGCCAAATACTTGCCGAAGTCCCACATTTTATTTCCCATTTAGTTTCACATATAAATGATTTTGGGGATAATACGGTCTATTGGTTTACATGCTAAACTTTTTGCAGACTTCCATTCTGTTGATGTTCACTGTTTTGTGAATTAGTGGTGCTCATGACCTTCTGCATCCTTCTTCTCTTTGATACTTTGGAAATGGCCTGGCTATAAACCAGTCCTAAAGGGAGGCTGCTGATAGCCATGCTAACCTTAGCTATTGGGATGAAGGAAGTGATTGATTCAACACAAGTGAGGTCTTTGTTTTATTGTCTTATTTTTCTATTTATCTAGTCTTCAAATATAGTATAAGGACTAGCACATCGATAATTCTGTTTCTCGTTCTGGTTCAATCCTGCTTCAGTTCATCCCCAAGATCTTCCTTTGTCTCTTTTTTTTTCTGCCCAGAGATGATATGTGAGTGATACCAAATAGGTCAGAATGGAGTAAAAGAATGTTCCTGTTCTGGGAAGACAGGAAACCTTATCCAGTAGGAGTTTTTTGGAGGCTTGGGGGGGGGGGGTTCTAGGAATATCATTGCTATTGGAAAAACCACCTGTATTATGTAAAATAAACTTTATATTCTTGTTCTCTATATTTCAAGCATTACTGCCAATAAACATTACCTAATGCCCATGTGACTCATCATAATATCTATAACCAACCCTAATGACTCCCTGCTTGAAATTCTATCTGATCATTTAGACTTGCTCCCTCCCTTGTAATGGGCACGAGCCTAGTCATAGCCCTACAGTAATCAGGGTTGCCCTTACTGTCCCTGCTTAGCTTAGAAAACAAGTGTTTGCTAATTGAAGTTGTTACAGAGTTCTGCAATTGCTATAATTATTTCAGCTGTATTACTATTAAAAATAGTGATAAACAGAATCATTGTCTTTTTACCTATTTCACATTCTTTTCCTTGTCAAAAGCTATAAAGAGATCAAATTGAAGCTGCTATAATCTCAATAAATATCTTATCATCTTATTCCTAAATTGGTGTTGATTTTTAAATTTAACTGGTCAATAGAGTGTTTAGGAAATACTAGTACCTCTGGTTTGAGAGATGCTGGGTGCTTTTCTGGATTGCTTTCCACCTTTGGTGTCCACCTAATCCACACAATTCTCATTGTGGTTTGAAGAAGCTGTAACATGTGCGGTGGCCATATGCTGGTAAATTGTTTTGCCAAATGGTCAGATGGTTGAGAATAACTGAGTGGTCTCAATCCTGTCATGAGTTAGAGTAGTGTCTACCTTAACCATGTGAAAAGTTCCCCTGGCAGAATAGATGGATGAGAACAATTCATCCCAACAGATATGAAGGTGGCTGAAACAGGTGCTATGGAGCACATAGAGCCTGGTTAGACATAAAAGATACCAAGATCATTCACTGTATCCCAAGCCATCAACAGTCATCTTAACTTTTGTCTTGCCACTGAACTTCAATTACTCTGAAAGAAAGAGTAAGACTGAAGACTTTCTGTAACTCACCCTCACTTAAATCCATTTTATGCATAAGTAAAAAGATGTCACCCATACCATTTTACCATTTTTACCTACCTCAAATTCCTATGGTGACAGTCAAGTGATAAGGCAGCAAGTGCAGTCACATAGAGAGCTGTAGCCACAACTGTGCACACAGGTGGCCCAGGCCATAGGGTGATCTCACTGAACTGAAGTAGCAGTGAGACTCAGCAGCCCCAGGTGTCTGAACAATCTTTTTTAAGGATTGCACTGTTCACCTCCTGAGATGAGGAAGGGGATAGAAAAGATGCCCTAAAATTGTCTGCCTCTCCCAGCCTGGCCTGCTTGTTTCAGTAGGCAGAGATCCCACTCTGCAGTTGAAACCTACAGAGATGTACAAAAAGTTTGGCAAAGATGATTCTACTTACCATTGGTAAATGGAATGTGTACACACTTATGGCCAACTCAAAATCCAGTAGAACTGAAGGACAAATAGTTCTTGCCATTTGTTTGCTTATGAGAGAACTTCGGAATTCAACAGCAGCCCTGAGTGAAACAAGGCTGGCAAATTATTACCAAGGTCATTGCTGGATATACATGTTCCTACATGACCTCAGTGATGTAAAGCTGGCATAGGTTTTGCAGTCAAAATTAATCCAGTCAACATGCTTGTATACATTCCCAAAGGAGTGAACTATAGACTTATCGCAATGTGATTGCCCCTTCCAGGAAAGTGCCATGCCATCACTGTCAGTGCATAGACTCTTACTGTAATGAACCCTGATGAGGCCAAAAAGATTTTTATGGAGACCTCACCATCAATGTGTTGAAAGAGGTTATCATTCTAGGTCACTTTAATGTTAAAGTGGGCACATGGCAGGGAGAATGGAGTTGGAAACAACAATAATAATGGTCACTTACCACTGAAGATTTGTGCATCTTGTGGCATTCTCATCATTAACACTATATTCTGTTTACCAAAGTACAGTAAAATGTCATGAATGCACCCTCACAGTAAACAATAGTATTTAATAGACTATGTGATTGTAAGGAAAAGAGACAATCTGTGAGAGTGACTAAGGCCCGATGTGGTGCAGAGTGCTGAACTGATCATAGACTTATCCTCTCTAAGCTAAACATTCGCATTCAACAAAAACAGAATCCCAAGGCTATATGACTACCAAAAAACTTAATGTTGACGGGTTAGAGCATTTCTGCAAAACTTAGTTGCTAACTTGGAGGAAAAGCTGAGCCAATAAACAATTAACAACAGTAGCGTACAAAAGAATTGGACAGCTTTTGGAGATTTGGTGTACAGCACCACATTTACTCATCTGGGTCAGGATATCAGCAAACATCAAGATTGGTTTGATGAAAATTATTGGGAAGTTCAAATGTTGCTAAATGAAAAGTGAGAACTTCACAGGGTTCATCCGTGGATAGTTCCCCTGTCTCTAGGAAAGAAACATTAATTAAAAGTAAAGTACAAGTGAAGCTGAGAGAGACACAGGATTCTTAGTTCAGGAAGAAGGCAAATGCAATTCAGTTTTATGCTGATAGTAATGATCCAGAGCACTATTATGATACCCTGAAGGCTATTTATGGGCTAAAGTCTTAACAGTACATCTCAACAACTCAGTGCTGATTTAGCCATATTGATTAGTGAAAAAGACATGGTCCTAGAGAGATGGGCTGAACATTTCCACAATGTTCTCAACAAACCATCATCAATCACTACTGAAGTCAATGACATTCTACCTCAGTTTGAAGTCAGTCTCTCTCTAGCTGAACTTCCAACTGAAGAACAAGTCTTGAAGGACATTTGGATTCTTTCATGTGGTAAAGCTCCTGGTACTTATTCTATTCCAGCTGAGATTTATGAGACAGGGTCCACTGCTCATGCAAAAGCTGATGGAAATTTTCCAGGCTTATTTGGTAAAAGGAAATTATCCTCCAGGAGTTCAATGATGGCTCTATTGTCCATCTCTATGAAGGAAAGGGAAATAGGTTGTCCCAAGACAACTCCATGGAGAATATCTCTCATAGTCACTGCCAGCAAGATTAAGAGACCTCCTTAATATATTTATCCTTTTTCTGAAAGATGGTAATCTACCTGAGATCCAGTGTGGCTTCAGGAAGGGCTGCGGAACAATCAGTATTGTGTTTGTTGCTCAACGGCTCCAGGAAAAATGCCAAGATCAGAACACTATGTTTTTCAATCTAAGTCTTTGATATTGTCAGTCATGAGTGCTTATGGGTTTGGTTGATTGGAGAAGTTTATCAGTATTGTATGCTAGTTTCATGGTGGCATGCTCACATGGGTGGTAGATAATGGACAATGTTCTCAAGCTTTTTCAGTCACCACTGGAGTAAAGCAAGGTTATGTACTTGCTCCCATGCTTCTTAGCATATTTTCTGCTAGGTTGTCAAATGCTTTCAAAAAGGACAAAAATGGCATCACGGTCAGCTATCACACTGATGGTAAATTATGTAGCTTGAAAAGGTTATAGGCCAAGACTAAAGTGGAGGGATTGTTGGTGTGAGACTTTTTGTTCACAGGTAGTTGTATACTCAGTGCAGCCTCTGAAACTGAGATATAAAGATGTAAGAATGAATTCTTGCTAGTTTTGTCCATTTTGGTCTAATAGTTAACACCAGGAAAACTTAGGTTCTCCATCAGTCAGCTGTGGATAAGTTCGCTTACTTTGGCAAGTATGCTTTCAAGGGATGGACATACACATTGATGATGAGGGTGAGAGATGCAATGCCAGAGCTAACTCAGCTACTCTTTGGGTAGCTCCAAGGAAAGTGTAGAAGAAAGGGTTATGAGGCTGCCTACCACACTGAAAGTCTATAGAGCTGTTGTGCTGACCTCATTGTTGTGTGCCTATGAAATCTGGACTATATACTAGCGAGTGCCTGGAGATTGAATTGCTTCCATTTCAATTGTCTTAGGAAATTTCTGAACATCTCCTAGCAAGATAAGAGTCATTGAGGTCCTTCCTTGAGCTGAACTACCAAACATTCAAACTCTACTGCAGAAAGCACAGCTCTCATTGAATAGCCACGTTATTCTTATGCCAAATATACCTTTGCCTAAAAGACTATTTTACAGCAAACTCACAAGACAAGCATTCACATGGAAGTCAGAAAAAGAGATATGTGGACACTTTTAAACTGTCTCTGAAGAACTGTGAAATTGATTGTAAGATGTGGGAGACATTAGCACAAGACCAAATCAGGTCTTAGCATAGGAGCATGGTGTACCCCCTTTAAAAGATGGTATTGTACTCTGTAATTCTGTAAGCCAAGCAGAATTGAAGTAGCTCCAAAGAAATGTGACATGTACAACTTTAAAGACATTTAAACACCAAATGTTCATGTGGGCTATTTGCGCCCAACCTGTGATAGAGCTTTCAAAGAGTTCACCAAGATTTAAACACATGGTACCCTGCCACCAACAAAGTGAGGTCCTTTGGGTCTTCTTTGAGAACAAGGACAAGAACCAACTACCCAGCCAACTAGACTTCACAGAGATGGTTAATTCTAAAATGACTTTGATCATAGTTATGAACAATTTCTATTCATTAAGGCATATTTAAATTAATTTATGTTGATTTTTACAATATCCAGTACTTTGGAGCTCTCCTTTTGAAGAAAGTATTTGTGATATTCTGGCATAAGCTTCAGAGAGTTTTTGGTTACTTTTCTTTGCTGAACCTGGTCCATTGTTTCAAACCTACTATAACAGGGTAATAGTTAGGGATGGGAGAAAGTGAAAGTGCAAACCCTAGTGTGGCAAAGACTGTGAAACTGTTTTGAAAGGGCATCATTTCATGTAATGGAACTGCCTTGTAGAAATTTTGAGCATTTGTAGCCATTCTCTACCTGGTTATAATCTGGTAGTCATGAGATGAAGAGGAAACTTTTTGATTAGCTCTTTAAACAGAGCTGTGGGACAGTTCCCTTTTATCTGTCTTTTCCCTGCCTAGTTATGTTTCAATGAGAGAAGAGAGACAATACTCTTAGGGAAAAGACTTTTGGCCCTCCTCATTTAAGACTGATACGTGGTGTGGGAACACAGACCTTTGTTTTTTGCCTCTTTTGGTTTATTCTTTTTTGCTTTTTGGAGGGGGAAGGGCAGGGCAGTTGGGGTTAAGTGACTTGCCCAAGTTCACACAGCTAGTATGTGTTAAGTGTCTAAGGCCCAATTTGAACTCAGGTCCTCCCGACTGCAGGGCCAGGGCTCTATTCACTGCGCTACCTAGCTGCTCCACTTTTGGTTTATTCTTCATTGTTTTAAGTGAAGGAAATTAGAGATGTCTGTGAACTTTTGAGCTTTAACAAGTAAATAGTGAGCTTCCAAGGAGTCCTGGGGGCAGAGTTTAATGACCATTTAATGACCAGGCATGAATGTCCTAAGAAAGTAGCTTTTAGAATCCAACCCAGAAGTAGCTAAGATGTGTACTCACACACTTACTATGCTATATTTGGAAGTGAATTTGGTGGGGTGCTATTCAGAATGCTATTCAGAAACTATGCTAAGTCTGAGTCCGCTTTCCCCAGGGACTACTGAGAGTATATACTATAGAGGAGAGAATATACCATCCAGATATGAGTGGGAGGTGGTTGTATTTCTATTTTTGCTATATCTGCCAAGTAAATTCCCCTTTTGAAAAGCTAATTCACATTAACTGATTAAATAGAAGTTGAGAGTAAAGCACTAGCAGTTAATAATAATGGATGCAATACAACAGAATTAATGATAAAGCCAAGACTATTAGAGAAAGATACTCACAATTTTTCAGGAATGCCTCCTAGAGCCCTGGGTGGGTGGAAGGAAACAGAATCAGTTTTACTCTGGAAAAAAATAATTTCCACAATAGCTTAAGCTATCCTTTCTCCTCAACCTGCTTTTCCTGGCCTAATGCCAATCATCACAATAAAGTCAACAAATATCTATGTATATGTGGATTTGGTGTGGAAAAACTCATCATGGGTCTTCATATGGTAGCTCTAATTCATCTTTTGAAGTGGATGTTGGTACTTAAGCTTCAGTTATTCACTTTGAACTATTTGCTTTTTGAATGAATAAATGTTGATCACTGCAAATGGGTTACCTAAGGACCTTGAAAAAAATCCTTTTTTTTTGTTACTATTGGGCACATAATAAAGTAAACCTTGCTAACTCCTTTATTCATTTCTCCATGGAGAATATGTGAGCTATCTTTCCAATTATGTGCAAATTCTTTGTTTTTTCTCCTTTCACTTTCAGCAAGAATGTAAATACAGATATGGTTTAGTTCTGCTCCTTGGTCATTGGACAAAGACCATATGTTAATAAAGCCAATTAAATGAAAAGAAATCTCAGTGATCCTTAGTACACTCTGAACCATTTCACAACAGTTCTCCAATATTACTATGCACATACAGTTCAACCAGCCAATCAATCAGCAATAGAATGCTTAACTTACAGTCAAGAAGATCTGTGGTTGAATTCTGTATCAGACATTTGCTAGCTATGCAATTCACTTAAATGAGGCTCTTTGAGACTCACTTTTCTTATCTGTAAAATATGAATGTTGGACTTGATGGTTTCTAAGTTCCCTTCCAGCTTTAAATCATTGACTCTATGATCCTATGAACATCAACTGATGGATCATATACTATTTTGTTAGCACAATTCAAAATTTTATGGGGTACATATGGAGTACAACCATAGTCTTTGCCCTGAATTATCTTGTAATATCATTGATGAGAAAAGATACACAAGAGCAAAACAGAGATAGAAAAAGATAGTACATGGTTAATTATCCAAATCAATGGTCAAACAGTAGTCAATGACTATAGTAACCTACTTTTTGGTAAACCCAAAGACTCCACCTTGTGGGTTAAGAACTCACTGTTTGACAGAAACTGCTGGGAAAACTGGAAAATAATATGACATAAACTGGGCATAGACCAACATCTTACACTGTAAACCAAGGTAAAGTCAAAATGGGTACATGAGATAGACATAAAAATTTAGACTATGAGCAAATTAGAAGAGAAAGGAATAGTTTACCTGTCAGATCTATGGAGAAGGAAAGAATTTATCACCAAACAAGAAATAGAGAACATTATGAAATGAAAAATGGATTACATTAAATTTTTTTTTCCAAAAACAAAGCCAATGAAACCAAGATTAGAAGGGAAGCAGAACGTTAGGAAACAATTTTTACAGTCCATGTCTCGATAAAGGCCTCATTTCCAAAATGTACAGAGAATTGAGTCAAATTTGTAAGAATACAAGTCATTCTCCAATTGATTAAATAGTTAAAAGATGTGAAGAAATTAAAGCTATTTATAGTCACATGAAATGCTCTAAATCACTATTGAATAGAGAAATGAAAATTAAAACAGCTCTGAGGTACCACCTCACACCTGTCAGATTAGCTAACATAACAAAACAGAAAAATAATAAATCTTGGAGAAGTTGTGGGAAAATTGGAACACTAATACATTGATGGAGTTGTAAACTGATCTAACTGTTGTGGAGAGCAATTTGGTACTATATCCAAAGGGCTATAAAACTGTGCAAACTCTTTGAGGCATCAATACCACTTCTAGATCTGTATCATAAAAACGGGAAAAGGACCCACATGTACAAAATATTTATAGCAATTCTCTTTTTGTGATGGCCAAAATTGGAAATTAAGGGGATCAATTGAGGGATGACTGAACAAGTTGTAGTATATGAATGTTATGGAATACTATTTTTCCATAAGAAATGATGAGCAGGCAGACTTCAAAAAAACCTGGAAAGAGTTACGTGAACTGATGCTGAGTAAAGTGAGCAGAACCAAAAAACATTGTACACAGTAACAGCCACAGTGTGCAGTGACTAACTTTGATAGACTTAGCTCTTCTCAGCAATGTAATGAACTAAGACAATTACATGACTCATGGAAAAAAATGCTATTCATATCCAGAGAAAGAACTGCGGAGAGAGAATGAAGATCAAAGCATACTATTTTCTCTCATTTTTTTCTTTCTTGTGTTTTTTTCCCTTTTGTTCTAATTCTTTACAACATTACTAATGTGGAAATATATTTAATATGATTGTATATGTATAACCTATATCAGATTGTATGCTGTCTTGGGGAAAAGGGAGAAAAGGAGGGGGAGAATATTAAAAACTCAAAATCTTATAAAAGTGAATGTTGAAAATGAAAACTAACTCAATATATTTTTTTAAATGTATGGTCAAGAAAATAAGGGGTTTAGGGATTTAGAAAAATGAGAAGCTAATGTGGGGTAACATAATTGGATGAGGGTCCATGGAGGAGGAGAGAGAAGATTGAAATAAGCTCTGAAAGATGAGGTGGAATTTGAAAAGCTAATGAGAGGAAAAACTGGAGCAATATAAGCTGGGAGTAGAGTAGGAGGTGAGAAGAGCTTATGTACTAACATAAAACTAAGAATGAGTATGGTAGATGTTGAGATTTATTGTTGTTCCTACATAACTTTGAAGAAATTAGACTGAAATGGTTGACTTAGGGTGTCTTAGGGATATCAGTAAGAAATAAATTTGATAGGTAGGTTAAGAGAAGATTATGGTGAATCTTAGTAGCTTTTTTTTCTTATTACAGAAAACATTACACATAGCAGTTGTTTTTAACGGAGGATTAATATAATGAAAATTATAAACTGACATAAGAATTTCAAATAAGTTATAGGAGATTTAATTTTATTTTTAGTTCAAGGGATGGATTTGTGGATATTTAGTATGTGTTCTATCTGTTCCCTTTATAAATTATGTTTAAAATGGATGTTTAACATGAATTTCGTCTTGGAAAATTGCTTATCGCGTGAATGACTTTTTGATATTTTTGGCCTTTTTATTCTATTATTTGGGCAGTTAGGTGGTGTAGTAAATAGATTTCCAGTCCTGGAGTCAGAAAGAATAATTTTCCTGAGTTCAAATCTAGCCTCAGACAATTGTTAACTATGTGACTCTGAAAGTCACTTATCCTTGTTTACTTCAGTCCTTTCATCTATAAAATTATCTGGGGAAGGAAATCGCAAACCACTTTAGTGTCTTTGCTGAGAAAACCTCAAATGGGGTCATAATGATTTAGACTGAACCACAACAACACAAAAAAAATATTTCTATTCTTTGAGAGAACGACTTCAAGTAGGATTTCACATTCTTTCCAATGCTTTGTCTATATAGAAGAATTAATAAAGTTATTGTTGCCCTTGTTTTTCAAAGTTATTGAAGAGAGATTATTTCTGCATTTTCCTCTAATCACTGATTATATAACATATATATGTTATATGTGTATTATATAACATATATATAACATGCTATTAATGGCATGTTAGCAGGTATATTAAAATGAGATATTGTCAATGTTAAATACAATCTTTGCTTCATTAACAAATCAAACAAATACTGTGTTAATGCCAAAGATCAAAGCTTTTAAAACCCAATTAAATTTTTACTGTTATTGATGACAATTTATAATAATCTACATATCCACAGATAATATTGATGACATATTAATTATATATGTTAACATACATATTTCATTATAATGAAAAGTGGGGAGACTAAGAAAAATGTTCATTTATTTAAAAATTGGCAAGTTATATTATTGCACATATTACAATACTTTTACAAAAGATAAGTATGCAAACAACCACCATCATCATCCTTATTATTATTATTAATTATGGTTGTGGTGGTGGTAGCAGCAGTGGCAGCAGTAGTAGTAGTGGTAGTAGTAGTAGTAATAGGAATAGAAGGAAGAAGAGGAGGAGGAGCAGGAGCAGCAGCAGCTAAATGTTGTTGAGGTAAATGAGGGCTAGTTTAGGTTGTAAGGGACGGTTTTTCGCAGTGAATCAAAAGGAATGGGCTATTGTGAGATCCCTTCTCAGACCTCAAACAGCAATTGCTTTGTGATTCACTTATATTCAATATTTTATTCAATGTTCCCTATGTGTCTGAAACCTCCCAGGAGGACAAAAATGACATTAAGGTCGGCTAGCCCACTGATGGTAATCTATTTAAATTGAAAAGGCTAAGATTAAAGTGGAGCAAGAGTTGGTGCATGATTTTTTTGTTTGCAGGTGATTGTACACTCAATGAAACCTCTAAAGCTAAGATGCAACCAAGTATAGATCAATTCTTGGCTGCTTGTGTTAATTTTGGCCGAACAATCAACACCAAGAAAACACAAGTTCTCCATCAGCCAGCACCACAACATTCCTGTATGGAATCTTTGGTTAGAGCAAATGGAAACATTTTGAATGCTGTGGATAAGTTCACTTAACTTGGCAGTATGCTTTCTAGCAATGTACAGGTAGATGATGAGGTTGACACATGCATTGCCAGATCTAGCTCTGACGCCAAGGAAAGTTTGGGAGAAAAGAGGTATAAGGCTGACTACCAAACTGAAGGTCTACAGAGCTGTTGTTCTGACTTCATTGTTGTATGCCTGTGAAACCTGGATAGTCTACCAGCGCCATGCCAGGAAACTGAACCGCTTCCATTTGAATTGTCTTAGGAAGATTCTGAAGATCACCTGGCAGGATAAGGTACCAAACACTGAGGTCTTTTCTTAAGTTAAACTGGCAAGCATTCAAGCTCTACTTCAGAGAAAACAACTCTGGTGGGCTGGCCCCACTGTTCAAATGCCAAATGTAAGTTTGTCTAAAAAAGTTTTTTTTTTTTTTTACAGCAACTCAAATAAGTCAGGAGGTCACATGGAGGTCAGAAAAAGAGATACAAGGACATTCTCAAAGTCTTTCTGAAGAACTTTGAAATCGATTATAAGATGTGGGAGACACTAGCAAAGGACCGTCCAACATGCTGTGCCTGTATCAAAGAGGCTGCTGTGCTCTATGCGTGAAGCTGAATTGTAGTAACTCAAAAGAAACATGAGATGCACAAATTTAAAGACATCTCCACTTTAAATGTTCTTATGCACTATTCGTGCCCAAGCTGTAGTAGAAAATTCCAATCTTATATTGTCTGATCAGCCACAGTTGGATACATTGTACCTTGACTTAAACATAGTGATGTCTCTTTTTCTTCAATAATGAAAATCAACAATCAAGCATTTGCCTACCAAATTAAAAGTTCTACGATGGCAGGGCTATATCTCTTAATCTCTTCTCAGTAACTAGTACAGTTGAGCACAAGAGTCTGAGTCCCAGATTCCCCATTTGCTAATTGTGTGACAGCGTCATTAAACATATATTAGTTTTCTTTAATATTTAATTTTCTCATATATGAAATAAAGTAATAATTACTGCTGTAAAATAGTAATGAACTCTACCTTCCAAGATCATTGTGTGAGTCATTTGCTACTATCATCATCATCATCATCATCATCATCATTATCATTTTCCTTTTCCTCGTATTTGATGGAATCCAAGAAAAACAGGCCTGGGACAAGTTACTATACAACTATTTTTCTTTTTGTTTAATACTCTACATACTATTGGCCAGGTTGACAAAAATGGATTGTTATTTGTAATTGAATAAAAGCGTAGGGTATAAATTCATCTTTTGCAAGATCATTGAAAGAATTTAGGACCACTCTAATAAGAGATAGAATGACAGGAATAATATGTAGCTCAAACTGCTCTCAAATAGCTTTGATTTCTTTTGTTATATCTCTACATTTGGACAACTTTTTATTCTACTTAGTTTTTATTCACTTGAATGTGATGGATATGTGATGTGAATGTGATTGTTTGACAATATTTATTAAAATATTCTTAGATTTTTTTTTTAGTCTTGGGCCTGTGGCAATAATTTTTTCTATAATAATGCTATTCTTTCAGAATTACATATAATTTTGAATTCTTACATTTTGAGGTTCATATTTATATATTAGATCTGTTTCTTAGTTTATGAAGGAAAATTAACACCCAGAACCTAATTCTCACTATTTGATCATGTCTTTCTAGGCATTAGGTAGGTGCTAAATTTTTGTAACCTGCCATGTTCCTACTATTTCTTTACAAATATTGGCATGGTTTAACAATTAATTGGGGATCCTTGAGAATGACCTTTCTGTAAATTTCTGGTAGCAATAATATTCTTGAATCATTTTCATAAATCCATCTATTTTGATAAACAAATGACTCATGACACATTTGGCAGCAGCAGCAATAGGAGACACTTTATTATGATATTCAGGTGACCCTGAATTCTTGAATGAGTGTGTAAGTTATGCTAAGACTTAGCATACTAAAAAGGTTGTAAGTGATGAGATTCATGTCTATTGTTTAAGATCAGGATAACAGAAAGGCTTGTTACTAGAAGTCTGGTTGTGGGGGCAATTAATGAGTTTTATAGTAAGTTATGAAGATTGTCTACTAAGATATAAAGAGGTTATGATCTGTCAGTGAAGGGAGTTCCTATTATGAGGAATTAATCTAACTTTTGCAATATTAAAGTATTCTTATGAGAGTACTAGTAGTAATAGTAGCAACAATAAAAATCAGCAACAACATAATGATAAAATTCACCTCTGCAATAGACTTAAAGTCAGCAAAGTTAAAAGATAGTGACTTGTCCCAGCATCCCTTTAATATGAATTCCATCTAAAAAGATGAGATGAGTAGTCAGAAAATATGGTATAGGCCTGACTGGAGAGTCAGAAATCCTGGGTTCAAATTCAAATTGATAGTTATTAATTATATGACCTTGGGCAAGTTACTTAAAGTTCCTTGGAGCCAAATTTCTTGTTTGCAAAATGGGACAGCTGGACTAGTTCAGCTTTGAGGTCCCTTTTTTTTCTTGATCTATGATTGATTCATTTGATGATTCCTGATTCTAGGGGTAGAGAAGGTCCATGAATAATTCAAAGAATATATCAATGACACATTTACAAAATATTTCAAGATTTGCCTAGTTCATCAGTGCAGAATAAGTATTGAATGTTTCACCAAGAGGTAGGACATGGCATTGAGAAATAGTTTAGCATTTGGTACAAGTTTCTTGTCCAGACTGGGATTTGCCTCAGAAACTTACTAGCTGTGTGTAAGAAAGTCACTTAATATTTCTGAGTATCAGTTTCTTCATCTGTAAAATGATGCGAGTGGACTCAATGGTCCTTCTAAATCTATAATCCTTTTTTTTTCTTTTCTACTTCATTGAAGTAGATTAAGATAACTAAGGCCAAAATTCAATATTGTTTTGCCTTCTTTTCAATAGGACATTTCTGACATGGCATAATAACTTTTAATAATGATTATAATAGAATCCATGATACACATTCTTTAAAAACAATTAACTTGAACAACTATACAATTAAAAGCAGCCCTAAAATCATATAACAGTGGGATTGTGCAATCAAGGGAAAATTATTTATTGGAGAAGTATTTTAATTTAAGGTAATAATTAGAAACAATAGAAAAGGAGAAAAATATTTAAGATACTCTGGAAGATATCTCTTTGCATGTTCCTTCAATGATTCTCAGGTGACTTTGTTGAAAAAATAACGGTGGGGGGCTGAGCCAAGATGGCAGCTCAGAAGCAGGAAAACTCTGTGAGCTCCCCCATAACCACCTCAAATACCTATAAAATATGAATCTATACAAACTTTATAGCTACAGAAACCACAAAGTGAGAGAGAGAAACAAATCTGCTGAAGGAAGTCTGGCAGGCCTACAGGAAGGGTCCATCACAGTGTGCTAGGAGCTGAGCCCAGTACTGCATGAAACTGTGGTTTTAGCCACAGGGCAGCCCCAAACAGCAGTGGCTGGAGCAGAAATTGGGAGAGTGGATCACTAGCAGCTATGGTGGTTTCCAGAATTTTCAATCCATAAATTCCAAAGACAAAGTAAAAGGTCAGTGTGGGACTCTGTTTGAACTGGGGGGATGGGAGGGGGCCAGAGGAGTAGGTTTGTCCCCTGGGGCAAAAAGTATTGAGGCATGGCAGACTTACAGCTACTGCTGCTATGCTGCTTCAGAGCTCCTGGCCTGCAGATCAGAGGGGGACCAAGTGAGCATTCAGAGGGTAATTGCTCTTACTTTAACCTGCTTGGATCTGGATTGCTGTCTTGAGTTTAGGTCCTGAGGTGTGTGATCAGGTGCCAGAACTTCTGTGGGCTTCAGGGAGGGCATCTCCCTGAACTAATAGCTCTTGTGGCTACAAAAACCCCAGCTATTTGGGACAAAGCTCTCCTCTCTGGAAGCAGAGTTCTACTATGGCAGAAAAGCTCAAAAATCAAGTAATTGGGTGGAAACATGAGCAAGCAAAGGAAGCAAAGAAAACACAGCAGTCAAACCTTAGATTCCCTTTTTTGGGGGGACAAAAAGGATTAAAGCATGGAACAAGAGGAAGACAACAAAGTCAGAATTCCTGCACCAAAAGTTTCCAAGAAATATATGAAATGGTTACAGACAATAGAGGAGCTCAAGAAGGATTTTGAAAATCAAGAAAAAGAAGTGGAAGAAAAATTGGTAAGAGAAATGAGAATGATGCAAGAAAATCATGAAAAGCGAGTCAACAACCTGACTGAAGAAAATAACACCTTAAAAATATAATAACTCAAATGGCAAAAGAGGCCCAAAAAGCCAATGAGGAGAAGAATGCCTTAAAGATCTGAATTTACCACATCGAAAAAGAATTTCAAAAGCTCCCTGAAGAGAATAATTCCTTTAGAATTAGATTGGAGCAAATAGGAGCTAATGACTTTATGAGAAATCAAGATACTATAAAACATATCCAAACAAATGAAAAAAATTGAATGCAATGTGAAATATCTCACTGGAAAAACCACTGACCTGGAAAATAGATCCAGGAGAATAATTTAAAAATTGTTGGACCACCTGAAAACCATGATCAAGAAAAGAACCTAGAAATAATCCTTCAAGAAATTATCAAGGAAAATTACTCTGACATTTTAGAAGCAGAGGGCAAAATAGAAATTGAAAGGATTCACCAATCACCTCTTGAAAAAAGATCCCCAAAAGAAAACTCCTAGGAATATTATAGCCAGGTTCCAGAGTTTCCCCGATCAAGGAGAAAATATTACAAGTAGCCAGGAAGAAACAATTTGAGTATTGTGGAAACACAATCAAGATAACACAAGATCTAGAAGTTTCTACATTAAGGGATCAAAGGGCTTGGAATATGATATTCCAGAGGTCAAAGAACTAGGGTTAAAACCAAGAATCACCTACGCAGCAAAATTTAATATAATGTTTCTAGGGAAAATATGATCATTCAATGAAATAAAGGACTTTCAAGCATTCTTGATGAAAAAACCAGAGTTGAATAGAAAATTTAACATTCAAATACAAGAAGCAAGAGAAGCATGAGAAGGTAAACAGGGAAAAGAAATCAAAAGGAGCTTATCAAAGTTGAATTATTTACATGCCTACATGGAAAAACAATAATTGTAACTTATGAAACTTTTCTCAGTATGAAAATAGTTGAAGGGAATATAAAAGTATATATATATATGTTTACATACATATATGTATATATAGCAGTGTATATGTGCTTATGAATACATATGAGAGTAGGTATATATTTGTGTACAGGTATACATAGAGGGCACAGGATCAATTGAATAGGAAGGGATGATATTTAAAAAACATTAAGAGGTGAGAGAGGAATATAATGAGAGGAGATAGTGAGAGACAGAATAGGGCAAATTATTTCATATAAAAGAGGCAAGGGAAAGCTGTTACAATGGAGGGGAAGAACAGGTTGGCAAAAGCAAATGGGTCAACTTTACTCTCATTGAATTCGGCTTAAAAAGGGAATAACATACACACTTAATTGGGTATCTTGCCCTACAGGAAAGTAGCGGGGAGGGGATAAGAGGGAGGATGATAAAAGGGAGGGCAGATTGGCGGAGAGGGTAGTTAGAAGCAAACACTTTTGAAAAGGGATGGGGTCAAAGTAGAAAATAGAACAAGTGGGGGAGGGGGGTGGGATAGGATGAAAGGAAATATAATCAGTCTTTCACAATATATCCACTATGAAAATGTTTTGCATAACTACACATGTACAACCTATATTGAATTGCTTATCTTCCCAGTTAGGGTGTGTGATCAGTGAAGAAGGGAAAGAATTTGGAATTCAAAATTTTAAAATCAAATGTTCATAAATTATTATTATATGCACTGAGAAATAAGATATACACGCATTGGGGTATTGAGATCTTGCCCTACTGGAAAGTTAGAGGGGAAATGGGGAAGGATATAGGAGAGAGCAGATTGGGAGAAGGGGTATTCAGTGGGATTGCTGTTTTGGGGTGGTAGGTAGGGAAAAGATGGGGAGAAAATTTGTAATTCAAAATCTTGTGGAAATGAATGTTGTAAACTAAAAAAACCACAAAATTTAAAAAAGAAAAAAAATAACTGAACCTTCAATTAAGTAATAAACCATGCATGTATATATGTATGCAGACATGCATACATATATGTACATACAAGTGTAGATGTATATGCATATGTATAAATAAACATATCCATGAATATATAGTTGTGCTACAGAGATGATTTCATTAACCTAAACTTAAACACATAGAAATTTTTGCCATCCAATCAGCCTTTACACTAACTTCCTAAAAATTTGTAATAATTTTATTCTGAAAAATATACACATGCATATGCATATACATATGTGTGCATGTATATACATAAATAATATGAAATCCATTATGATGATCTCTAAATAATATTCCATGCCACATTAAGAATCATAGTTTTAGTTATGTTTAAGTGTAATTTGAGTGTCAGAATGGGTTTAAGTCACAAAATGAGGCATCAGTTAATTTTCAAGCTTTTTTTGCTTAATATTTGATTTAAATAACAAATCCAGCTTAGGTACTCTGTATCTCAATTGATAGTGACTTTATGATTTATTTCAGTCTTATTTCATTCTGTCTCTTCAATCATTTTGTCCTAGAACATGGAATTTTTATTTTGGTAGGTCGTGAAGACTTTTTTCTTTTCTTATTATGATTCTCACTCAAATTGGCATATCCATGCAGGAAAAGACTATAATGATACCCTTGTCAATTAAAAATAAAATTTTCTGAATGTCACAGTACTAAGCATGTAGTAGACTCTTACTAAACATTTGATTTAAATTTGATTAAACAGTGGAATCGGTGGTAGATCTAGTCAGAGGACTTTTGTTCAAATACTAATTCAGTCACTTATTACTTATTTGACTTTGTTTAGTCTTTAATCTTTCTGGGACTCAATTTCCTTATTGATAAGTCTAAATCTAAGAATCTATGAATTGAATTGAATTATGAGGATTGAATAATCCATATAAGAGGTAGATATGGATGTCAGAGATAAAATGGATGACATGATGATGATGATGATACCTATTATGTGCTAGACACTATGCTATGCACTTTATAAATATTATCTCTGTTGATCCTCACAACAGCTCTGTGGGCAGCTCTGTGGTTCATATATTAAAAGTTGGCCCTAATTGCACAATTAGCAAGTTGTACCCCAAGGAAAGAATTCATTCCAGTCATGAGGAATGTCTTATAGAAATTCAGAGATCAGATAGTGGGGTAAGGGTAAGTCTAGTTGCATGAACTGCAGAATTTCAGGAAAAGTAATGAAAAATGGAAAGTCTTTATGAAGTTTTAAATGTCAACTCACAGAATTTTTATTTTATTCTAGAAGCAATAGGGAACCACTGAAGATTGTTAAGTAAAAGAGTCATAGTTGTGCCTTAGGAATATCATTTTAGCAGTTATGTAAAGAGGTTTATTGATTGTTTGGGGAAAGCAGAGTAATTGGGAGTCTGAAGGCTAGAAGAGGTTGAGTATAGACACAGGGATGGATGCAAAAGATCGTAGAAAAAGGCACTCAGCTGTGACAGATGAACTCTTCACTTGAACACAGGAAGGTCTGGGTATAATCTCATTTCTATTACTTATTAGCTGTGTGACCCTGGGCAAGGCACTTAACCTTTGTTAATCCTTATAAAATGGCACAGTTGGACAAGGTGATCTCTAAGATCCTTGAAGCTCTAAAGATATGGTGCTATGCCTCCTATGAGGTAGAATTAATAGTAGTCAGTGTGAAGAATTGAGAAAGGAGGGAAAGTCAAAATGTCTTTGATGTTATATACCTAGGTAACTGAGAAAATAATAGTGATCTCGAGAGAGAGAAGTTCTAAGAAAATGGGGGTTTTTCTTGGGAAAGAGAAGATGATGAATTCAGTTTCTGACATGTTTAAATGTGGGACTGTAGTAGATAATGAATGTCGGGCTTTTGGCAGTGTGTGATGGGAATCCACTCAAGAGACTAGGGAAAGAAATATAGATTTAGGATTATTCTGTAGGCAGATATAATTGGAATGCAAATTTGGAAGATCTTCCCTGCCCCTAGGCTAAAGTGCACCTGAAGCCTGGGGTGGGAGGCTTGTTTTTCAGTAGACACTTCTTGATTGGCCAGTGGGTCCAGAAGGTTGTTACATTCTCTGAGCCAGGAGAAGGCTATATAAGCCCTGATGTGTAGCTTTGTTTTGGGGGGCTCACTTTGAGAAGTGTTCTGTGATTTGATCTGTATTCTGAAAAGCAGTTGTCCAGAGTCCCTCCGGCTTTGAAAAACCCAGATATTGACTGGGTATGGATGTAATGGTTGGACAGTTTGGAAATCTATCTACTTGATCTGTTTCTGTCTTGATAATTCTGCCTGTATACTTTGAAGTTCGGGGTGCTGACCTTTTTCCCCTGAACAAGGTAAACGATATATGTCTGACTGATTAAAGTAAGCTTGTTAACCCATTTTGAGTTGCTTTCCTTTATCAAAGCAGATCCAAGAACCTGTATGGGCAGCAAACCCTGAGGATGCGCTTGGGGTGCTTGCTGCTACAGCAGATAATAACTGAACCCATTGGAATAGGCACAAATTACCAAGAGATGAGAGAAGGGACAGGGGAGAAGGAAATTCCACAACTGATATTTGAAGTATGCTAATATTTAGAAGAAAAAGGCTTGATGATGAACCACCAAAGAAGACTAAGAAGGAACAGTCAGTTAGAAGAAGAACTGAAAGCACAGTTTAAAGGAAGCAGAAGATTGAGGAGAAGAAGGTGGAAAACCATGCTAAAAATTATAGAAGGGTTAAAGAGGATGAGGACTAAGAATAAGTCATAGATTTAACAACTTTTTTAGAGAACAGCTTCAGTACAATGGTGGGTTTGGAAGCCACATCACACAGGGCTGATAATGGTAGTGAGAAAGAAGTTTGAGAGGGCATGTATTTACATTCTCTGCATTTAGTAGTACTGAATTTAAGCATCTACATGACATAAGTCACCACATGTCAGGATAGTAAAATAGGGTAGATAATGCATTGACTTTTAGAATGCCTCGTCTCTAAAATTAAACCATACCTTAAGATAAAGATGTACCTGTACTTCTAATGAAGGTGAATGCAACCTTTCTAATGCATAGATAGTTATTATGTAGTTAGATTGTGTGTAATCCTGAGTATGAAACTAGGGGCATCTAATAATGACTGTTTGATTACTAGAGATGCCAGATGAGTCTTTAGGGCAAAACTAATAATGTAGGCAACTTGAATCCCATGTCCTCGGAAAGCTGACTACAAGGTTTTTTTGTTGTTGTTTTTCGTTGTTGTTTGTTTTTGTTTTCTTGTCTCGGATGTAGAGTGAATTGTTAAGTCACATCTACCTCCCTCATTTAGTCTAGACCCCCAAAATCTGTCAAGGAAAGGAAGATGTTGGTGCATGAAAAGGGGCTATGAAATCATCTCCAAAGTACTCCTATTTGTATATGAAATAAGAAGTATCTACTGATCTCAGTAATAATGAAAAATGTAATTTATATTGCTCCTTTGAACTGAAAAGGCTTGAAAGAAAAATGACAATAAAAAATAGGGAAAAAGATCAAAAAAGATATTACCCAACTATACCTGAGAACTTCATTCTTCTTTGATCCTCCTGCTAGCAAATTTTTTTTTTCTTTTGGAGGGGAAATATGGAAATTGTGAAATATGAAAATGATATCTAGACTGTTCATCATATGTAATGTCACTTTGCAGTACTAGATTATTTTCATGTACCCTACAGAAAAGTGTGATTCTTAGATTCAAGAACAACACACTTTTCTACCTTCTGGGTACTGTGATTCCCACAAGAACAGAATGCTAATAAAAAGCCATTTTTTTGGTTGTGTACTCCCTTTGTTAACTCGATCTAGAGGTTCTTAAGTGATTTCCTACTCACTTGATTAGATCTAAAAACACATGGGAATCAAGATAGATTTATTCTCAAAGTGATATTTAAAAAGGGGCTAATAATGGCTACTCTTACTTGCTTCTGCTTTTTGTCTTAAAATGAATTTCTTTTCCTGTATCTGCATGACACTGAGGAAGAAACTTCAAACCCAGAAAACAACAGTAACTTTCGTCTTCTCTAAGATTTGTATTTTTTCTCTCTCCTGAGTTTTGCTTGTTTGTGAATCAAGACAAACTGAAGATTTATTCATGCCCATGACCTGATGGTTCAGTTTTAACAAAAATTAAAGCCACTTTAAAACAAATAGAGTTGATTAATTGTCCAGTTCCCATGGTGTCAAACCACTAGGCTATTTACAAAATAGCAGGTCATATTGTATGCTTCCTCTAATTACTGGATTTTGCATCATTTTCTACATGCTACATGCTTACATTTAATATATAAAATATTATAATTTTATTAAAACAAACTTAGATATTTTATATTCTTAATAATAAACTCATTTTAGATTTGTTAATCAGTGTTAGGCACATTTCAAATTTCCCTGAACATTAAACATCCTATGCTTCAGAAAAGAAAGACCATATTTTCCTCAAGACTTTAAAATTTCCCAAAATTTGGTAGTTTTATTACTACTTCAGATAGAATTAAATTCAATAAGTCTAAAAAGGGTATATAGTAAGAATGGGAGAAACAAGTGTTTTTTAAAGCCTTCGGCTAGGATTATAAGATCATCTCAGGAAAGAACATTTTATTTATTGTCATTGAATTATGTCTAAGATTATATTTATGCAAAAATGGTTGGATCATAATAGCAGAAATGATTAATCACAATAACACAAAACCATCAATTTTAAAAGAATGTGTGTATGCGGGTGTGTAGGGGGAAACGATAAAAAATTACTAAACATCATTTAGGGAATTAATTGACTTATTGGCTGATTTGGCTAAATTTAGCCAAGTTTTTAATTGAAATTCAGTGAAACAGATTGTATATACAGACATTGGTCAAATAGCAAATTGGATTTGATCGAGTAAACTAAGAAATTTGATTAAACATCTCACTCTTCAACTAGTGATTTTCACATCATATAGACAAGGCCATAATTGAGCAGTAGAGTTATTCAGAAATGTAGCTTCCCACATTTTTAATGGTAAAACTATAGTGAGAAGCAGTGGATGTTTTAGCCATCAAGTCAAGAATACTTGTATTAGAATCATGCCTTTCATGTATTTTAACAATATGACTGTGTGTGTGAACTTCATAGGACTCCAGACAAGTTATCCATGAGCTGAACTGTTCCTTTGAAGAGAATTCTCTTCAACAATGAATAGACTAAAAGAAATTGAGAGTAATTAAAAATTATTTACTTTTACTTTACAATATTCAGTTCCACAATTCCTTGAGTTTCAAATTTTCTCCCTCTCACTCTCCTTCCCCCCATGGTGGCATGCAATCTAATATAGATTCTACAAATACCTTCACATTTAATATTAGTCAAGTTGTAAAGAAGGATTTTAACCAATGGAATGAATGAAAAAGAAGGAACAAAATCTAAACACAAAAGAGCAAGTAGTTTGCTTCAATCTGCATTCAGACTCTGTAATTCTTTCTCTGGTGTGGATAGCTCTTTCCATCATGAGTCTTTTGAAGTTGTCTTATAGCCTTGCGATTGTTGAGAGGAGCCCAGTTGTAATGTTAAGCATGAGCATCCTTCAACCTTCTGGTTACAAGTATAGTAAACTCCATTTATTCAGTAACAAATTAAGGTAAAACATTCACAGAAAATCAAAATACAGCAGTCACCATGTATAACTCCATCATTTAGTAAGTCCTCAATTCAGTCACAAAGTACAAATGTCAAAGTACTCCACTCCTGGATAGTGCATTCATTTAGTCAATCACAAACTCTTTTCTCTACTCAATTGGAGATTAGTTTCCAATCATAAGCAAAGTACAAACTCGGTCACAAAGTACAAAATTCAGAAATTTTCTACTCTTGGATTACAATTGAATTATAATATCGTTAGTCACCACCAAGCAACCTCTCAAGGGGCAGTGGAAAGCACAAAGGCCATCCACCCCATTTCACAACTAGGTTACAATATCACCGGTTACAATATCACCACAGGATTCAATACCCAAGGAGAGGTCTTTTCTTCATCTTGACCTGAGGCAAGTTCTCAGCAGTTTCTGTTCCTGGGAAGACAAGACTTAATAAAGCTACAATAATGTTAATATATAATGCCAGCATCCTCATCAATTCACTCTCTGCCTGTGAAATCAACCTAGACCAACAACAAGGTCTGAGGCCTCCATCAACAAACGAATCTGACAAAGTAACATCAAAACAGACAGTACCGGCACCACAGTCATGCCTCCTCAGTTCTCGGCAGCTCTTCTGGTCCTCAAAAGTCCTGGGCAGCTCCAGCAGGCAGTTCTCTCTCTCTCTCAGAAACTCTGGCCCCCAGAAATTCTCTCTCTCAGCATTCTCTCCCCAGGCAGTTCTCTCTCTCTCTCTCTCTCTCTCTCTCTCTCTCTCTCTCTCTCTCTCTCTCTCTCTCTCTCTCTCTCTCTCTCT